>NC_085841.1:302395901-302695901 GCF_035594765.1 Anolis carolinensis
AGAGGAGACTTCAACTAGTATATGAATTAAAACCAAAGGCTACCATTTGTGTTCCCTGCATCATTGTCTGTCCTGGTTGGGAAGGCAGCCTTACTCAAATCACTCCTCCTCACATCTTAATGATGGGACTAACAGTTTTTGTTTGAACCAGGGGAAGATGTGCTTATCTGAGCTTTCAGCTCATGTACTTATTGATGTTTATGAATCTCCAGTGAAGATCCATTCTCCATGGTTCGGCATGATTACCAATTAAATATGCAGTTAACTTGATTGACTGATTGTTTTAATATTGGTCTTATATGTTTTTAATTGATGTTAATGTGTTTTTAACTTGTTTATGTATATTTAACTGATGTTATGTGTTGTATTTAATCTGCTGTTTTTTCCACTTCAATCCATAGGGAGAGGCAGGTAAGAAATGATGACGATGATGTAAAAAGTATTACTTTCATCCATTTGAAGAGAGCCTGTAATAATTATAATTGTTATTATTGTTATCATTGGGTTGCTGTGATTTTTCCGGGCTGTATGGCCATGTTCCAGAAGCATTCCCTCCTGACATTTCACCCACACCTATGGCAGGCATCCTCAGAGGTTGTGAGGTCTGTTGGAAATGAGGCAAGTGGGGTTTATATATCCGTAGAATGTCCAGAGTGGGAGAAAGAACTTTTGTTTGTTTGAGGCAAGTGTGAAACCATGAAAATGAACAAAATCTGGCTAACAGTATTTTAAAAACTCTAAAACCAGGACAGTAAATAAAGAACAACACTCAGAAAACAGAAGAATTCCATACAGGAAACAATCAGGGCCAGCTAACACCTCTCAACGAAGGATTCCCCCAGGTAGGAAGCAGCCAGACTTTGAAGCTGCCAGGCTATTCAATGCAAATCAAGGTGGCCAATTGCAACATTCACACTTGCCTCAAGCAGACAAGAGTTCTCTTTCCCACCCTGGACTTTCCATAGATATATAAACCCTACTTGACTAGTTACCAACAGACCTTACAACCTCTGAGGATGCCTGGCATAGATGTGGGTGAAACATCAGGAGAGAATGCTTCTGGAACATAGCTATACAGTTTGGAAACTCACAGTAGTCCAGTGATTCCGACTATGAAAGCCTTCGACAACACATTATTATCGTTGTTATTGCTATTATTATTGTTTTTATTACAGGCTCTGTTCAAATATATGATAGTGATGATGATAATAATAATGATAATACTTTTTATTTCTTATCCATCTCTCCACAATTGGCACAACACAGTTAAAAACACATAATTATACAACATTATGTAAAAGACATGTAGAGTATTAAAATGCATTTCTATGAAATAACGTTTATTAAAATACAAAGATTAAAGATTAAAATGCAGTAAACGCAAGACATGAGTTTAAAATTCATATTTAAAAAGTGACTGGGTATGATAACACTTTATAGTATCTGAACTGCAGACAGGTACATAGATTATACCCATAATGTAATGCTAGAAGAGACAGTACCAGAAAGCCAAGGGACAGCTCCTAAATCACCTGACAAAATAAAAGCTGGAGAAATTCAGCAGCAAAAACAGCTGTTGTCATTTGCATAGATAAAAACTGGATTTCTATAGATGAGAATACAAACACTTTTTGAGTATCATAGAACTCTTTATTTTTTTTTTGGAAAGCTAAAAATGTATTAGTTAGAAGTATCATTTCCGTTCTAACCACTTAATGAAATGGCCCCAGCAAGTTCAGGAACTGATAACAACACCTACACAAAACTTGGATGCTATGGTGTGTATGTGTAACATGAGAAGACATGGTTTACTATGATTAGAAAGTCAGAAAGAAATGTAAATCTCCTCAAGCCCCTTGAAGAACAGAACAGTGATATCCAAAAGCTTACATATTTTCTCAGCTGCTATCACTTTACTTGCCTTATACTGCTGACTCTATCTATGATCATCAACCAGAGAAGTAACAAACAGAGATTTTGGATTGACTGACAGTCAAGAAAGCTATGTTTTTAATCCAGAATAGCATATTATGTTGAATCTATACTTTATATAGATTCAACCTAGTATGATTGTGAAACTGACAATGCTGCTTCTTGCCATAAATGTGTAAAGTGCCAGTGGCCATTCTCACCTTTAAGCATGCTTGTATGTGGCCTAATTCTCTAACTAGAATATTAGACTGGAACAAAGAAAAGATCTGGGTTCAAATTCCCTTTTAGCAAGGTAGGGCAAGTTGCTTTTCAGTCTAACCAACCTCATAGGATTGTTATGCATCTAAGACAGTGGTTTTCAACCTGTGGGTCCCCAGATGTTATGGCCTTCAACTTCCAGAAATCCTAACAGCTGGTAAATTGGCTGGGATTTCTGGGAGCTGTAGGCCAAAACGCCTGGGGACCCACAGGTGGAGAACCACTAGTCTAAAAGAATCCTTGCATGAGCTTCAAACATACCATTTTTGTAATGAAAATATGCCTGTGAGGCTTGTGGAAGTAGGCAATATTTCCTCGCGGCATTTCTTTTGTTTGTAGGGAAATGAATAGCACTGCTTTAGTACTTCTGATTCCACAGCACATACGTATGTATGTATCTATGTATGTAAGTACACCCTTCACTGAGTCAAGTTGAGTTGTTCAGTTGGATACAAAACCTTAGTGTTGTGCAGTAAAACCAGAATAGGATTATGGAAAACTGTTATTCTGATGCTCCTTCCAATAGCAGTTCCAAGTACTTTCCCACCCAAAGCATGCATAAAGCACAATGTTCAAGTGATGCTTCTAAGACTTATCTTTCTCAGGTAGTGTGAAAAGCTATTAAATTGATGGGATGAAAAGATATTAAAAGGTCCAGCAGAACTATCAGGGATCCACTGACTCTACCTTGAAAATTTCCAGATCAGGGTAATGTGTTGTGTTTCTGTCCCAAACCCAGGCTTGTGCAACTATGCTGAATGAGTTCTCTTTATTCCTACATGGCTGGGTTTCAATTGTCTGAATACATAAGATGGTCCCCGTTCCCCCCCCCCCCATATAAAATTTTCCTTCCTTCCTTCCTTCCTTCCTTCCTTCCTTCCTTCCTTCCTTCCTTCCTTCCTTCCTTCCTTTTTTCCTTTTTTTCTTTTTTTCTTTGCCTCTGCTGCCAGTTGAATAATTTTGTTCCACCAGTCCTTTTATTAAACTTAGTATTTTATGATGGATTGAGTGTTTCATCATTTCTGCTTTTTAGAGGGGGGAAGTAATTGTTTTTAAATTGGTGATGGCTTAATTCTGTTTTGAATCTTGTCAGCCACTTTGAATACTACTTTGATCACTGAAATAGCAAGATATAAATTATTCAAATGAATAAGTAAATCTGATAGATGTGAGTCAGAATGCATGCAGGGGTTGCAGAATATGCCAAATGTTTCCCTCAGATTTCATAAGTGCTCCTAAAAGAAGAGCAAGAAACTTTTGACTTGCCAGATATTGTTGAACTGCAACCAAATAGCACCATACCAATCTGAATAAAGGGAATGGTATTTCACTATACCAATCTGATTTCTGACTTTGGAAGCCAATCGTGTCTGCATAATAATTGAATTGGAGACTATGGAAGGAATATCAGAAATTTCCAGGTAAAGCAAGAAAAGAATATTGCTTGAACTCCTGAATGGGAGACCACTAAAGTAATATAATATATTTCCATTTAAGCAAAGAAAGAATCCTGGCTGAAACCCTTCAAACTGCTGCCAGTTAGAGTTGATAGTATTGGGCTAGGTGGATCAATGGCCGGATTCACTATAAAACATTTTCCTGTATTCCTATGATCTTGCAGCAAAATTTTATCTGGAATCCCAGGTTACTACACACCACTTTAATGTACTTTTTTTGGGAAAGGGTTCCTGGAATCATAATGGCTGACTTGTCTTGATCCAGTGTTTCCAATAAGAAGTTTGTCTTTGAGCCTCTGAAGATTTTAAGGCATTTTGGCCACTGAAAGTCAAGGACTAGACTGGGAAAGGGAAGCGAGTAGAATTTGTGCTTCTTAGGTCGACTTCTCCAGATGCTCAGGCTTCATTTTATGGGTGGATTAGCTGACTGTAATTATCTCTGCAGGACGAGTGGAACATATTGCTAACTAATATGATCATCATCTTGGATTTGGTCCAGATTCTATCTAGTATTGCTGCTGGGAGCAATGTCACCTTCCTGTCTGGCCAAGGGCTCTTTGGAGATGGTTCCAGAGAAATGTCACTTTCCAATTTTGCTAAGAACAGGACCAGCAGTAAAGTCCGCATTCCTTTGCTGCTGATGCCCTTCCCCACTCCTCGCACCTATATCCTTCTCCGTTCCTCTGCCTGTAGTTCTTAGGTATGATTAATTCTGTGAAAGCTGCTGAAGGTGACTCATTGAATTGTCAGTCAGGGACAAATTGTTCAAAACCTCACTTTTTAAGTAGTTAAGAATAGACACAGACACCTTTTCCTGCCATGTGGAAGTGATTTCTGTTAGAGAGGGTGTACCAGTCCATTAAAATGCCATCAGAAAATGGCATAATGATCCACATTGCAGTATTGAATAGCACTCTTAACTTCAGTTACATTTATGCATAGGTACCAATAACCCTTCCAAACAGAATATAGGGAGGGTTGGCTTTTATTGTCCTTTCTATAACCTACCTAAAACCTAAATAGGAACACATGAGTCAGAGAAAGGATGACTATTTCGGAGATATCTTTAAGCTTGCTTACTCCACTTGCTGTGGGACTAAATAACCCATCTGATCATGGAAGCTAAGCAGGGTAAGCCCAGGTTAGTACTTGGATAGGAGACTGCTATATGCTATATTTCAGAGGAGTAACTGGGAGAACCATCTCTGAGTATTCCTTGCCTAAGAAAAACCATAAGTTGAAATACAACTTGAAGCCCCCAATCCACACACGTATAAAAAAACATTCCATATGGAAGATATATGACATTGTTATAGTATTTTGGACTAGCATCAGGTCACACTGAAATAATAGTTCTTTCCCTCAGCAGCTCAGTTATGAAGTAACCTTGAGCCTGGGACTCTTGAGATGAGGCTTTTATAGGGCAATCTCCCAGTTCCACTTGAAAAACAATCCAGATGATATCATTTCAATTTGTATTGCTTCAACAATTTTGCTCAGACTTTTTTCTTTTTCAAAAAACATAATTTAGGAGGAAAAGACAGAATAGCAACACAATGCCTTCCATATGGATGCAACCTATTGCTCACGGTGCAGAGGGTAGCATCTTGTCAGTGACATACATGTGCATAAGTGTGGCTTACGTGTGCTTATGTTCCTTTTTGAATAGGTGCAGGGAGTTATTCTTTGGCCTTTTGCGAATCCCCTATTTCTCCAGCAGCTCTCAAGCCACTGAAGGTGCTGATGATGATTACTGGTGAGGTAGAATGGAAACAGATGGATTCATCTGTAAGGACATCCTTTTTTTCTCTCTCCCTCCAATCTGAGGCTAGCTGCTTCCTCATCATGATTTTGAGTGCGTCTCCTTCCCTATCCTCCCCACTGGTAAGCTAGTGGCCCTCCTCTATGAATCATAGAACCATAAAGTTGGAAGAGACCTCATGGGCCATCCAGTCCAACCCCCTGCCAAGAAGCAGGACAAAGCACCCCTGACATATGGTCATCCAGCCTCTGTTTAAAAGCCTCCAAAGAAGGAGCCTCCACCACATCCTGGGGCAGAGAGTTCCACTGCTGAACAGCTCTCACAGTGAGGAAGTTCTTTCTAATGTTCAAGTGGAATCTCCTTTGCTGTAGTTGGGAGGCATTGTTCCGCCTCCTAGTCTCCAGGGCAGCAGAAAACAAGCTTGCTCCCTCCTCCCTATGACTTCCCCTCACATATTCATACATTGCCTTCATCATGTCTCCTCTCAGCCTTCTCTTCTGCAGGCTAAACATACCTATCTCTTTAAGCCACGCCTCATAGGTCTTGTTCTCCAGACCCTTGATCATTTTAGCTTCCCTCCTCTGGACACATTCCAGCTTGTCAACATCTCCCTTCAATTGCGGTGCCCAGAATTGGACACAGTATCCAGGTGTGGTCTGACCAAGGCAGAATAGAGGGGGAGCACGACTTCCCAGGGTCTAGACACTATACTCCTATTTATGCAGGCCAAAATCCCATTGGCTTTTTTTGCTGCCGCATCGCATTATTGGTTCATGTTTAACTTTTTGTCCATGAGGACTCCAAGATCTTTTTCACACGTACTGCTGTCGAGCCAGTCGGCCCCCATTCTGTATCTTTGCATTTCATTTTTTCTGCCTAAGTGGAGTATCCCTGTTGAACTCTTGGGACATGAAAGCTTCTCTGGTGAGCTGGAGGGATGCATTCTGCCTGCTTGATAGAGGATCTTAGTCACAAAAGCCTTAGGAAATGCCCGATGGCAATATTGTTTTTCTGTCCTCCATAGAGGAATCGCTAGACTTGAGGCTAGTTTTTTCCCTATAAGAAGAACCTTCTGATCTTCCCAATCTACACTCATATTTTTGCCAAAGCAAGAGAGGAATGGCATATCACCTCCTGCACACAAACCCTCAAAAGAGAGGATGTTGATTAATACAAAATCTGCCAATACGAATTTGTAAGTAGCAGTGTAAAAATAGAAATAAATCATTACAATAATTGCAATCAGAGAAGAGCAGCCCCTTTTCCATGAAAGGCTGCAATCCTTCAGAGTTAATCTGTCAGAGGCTGCATGCCAGACTTGATAAGGCTGACAATGGGTGACGACACAGTCAAAATTAAGCAGCCTGCCCCCTCTCCCTCTGCCATCCACATTCCTCTCCATGCAGGTGGGTGTTGCATTGCACTGAATTGTTCACTCGTACAGTTCTTTTCAAATTAGTTTGAGGACCGCATGAGATTGGGCTGAGGGTTGTCCACTCCTGTTGTAAATAGAAAGGTAATATACCTCCTTCTAGTGGGGAAGAGTGTAATGGCCACATGGGTTATGTGCCTTCTCAGTGTGCTCCCCAACCACTTTCGCTTCTTATAGTTCTTCTGTAATTTGGACTCAGAATAGACAGCCTTTCAAACAGTGGATGTCCTTAAGTACCAGACTCTCCCCTGAGAGCTCTTCCAAGAAAGTGCTGTCTTCTGTCGAAAAAGACAGATGGCCACCCTCTGTCTGACGCACATCCTGAGAGGGGCTCCCTGGTGACTACATCGCGACATTTTGAAAGTCTGTTTTGGATCAAGGAGTGCATCTGTTGCAACCATAGCAAGTCAGAGAATTTTCCTACATGAGGAGAATACCTAAATAGTAAAAGGTTTCGGGTGGCACTATCACATTTGTATACGTCATGTCAGTCTATGCTTACAGATTACTGTGTGCAAATTCAAGCTATTTGCAATCAGGCAAATTTAGGTTATCATGTTGACTAAGCACCTGGACAGAGGGTGATCTTCACCATCAAATGAGAAAAAAGAAAGTCAGTGACACACCCACATGGAGCTTTTATATGGGGTCAAATGTACATACACACAGAATACCTAGTGCTTCTAGCACACTATGAGTTAGGAACCTGTGAGCCCCACACAGTTGTTTGTTAACCCTAGGAACAACTGCAGGATTAGCCTGAGTTGGCTCTTTGAGACATGGCCCACATTTCTGAAAAAGGCACCATACAGGTGTCAATATTGCTTCTATCACAAGTTGTTTCACTGCACATTATTTGATCTGTGGATAAGCAACTATGTTTTAATTGGAACTCATTTTCATGAGTTGAATGCCCAGCAACACTGACTCCAAAAACTCTTACCTTATGAAAACCAAAGGGCTGTTTTACGCCTTTCAATGTCAATGAAAGTTTGCTTTTAAAAACTGTTTTATCCATCCAAATGGGGCCGCAGTGGTGCAATGGGTTAAACCCTTGTGCTGGTTAGACTGTTGACGAAGATTGGGTTGTTGACCTGAAGGTTGCCAGTTTGAATCTTACGAGATGGGATGAGCTCCTGTCTGTCAGCTCTAGCTTGCAGGGACATGAAAGAAGCCTACCATAGGTTGATAACACATCCGGGCGTCCCCTGGGCAACATCTCTATAGACAGTCAATTCTTTCACACCAGAAGCAACTCGCAGTATGTTCTCAAGTCGCTTCCGACACCATTTTTAAAAATCCATCCAAATTTGACAACACACTATCCAAAGCCTTTGACAACACACCATCCAAATTCCATTATGCTTGCAATTTTACAAAATCGCACTTTAGTTAGAAAACATACATTATATCCAGAGTGGCAAAATTAGAGTGGCAAAATAAAAGTCTCAGAAAGAGATTGGATTTGGCTGATAATATCCCATCATTTCCTCATCACCTACAGTATATTGTGAGGAAGCATAGTAAAGCACAAGCCAGAACCTAAACCATAAAATGTTCTTCCTTTACTTTTTCATGATGGGTGAAGACCGGAAGCACAGGTTTAAGAAAAATTGAGGCAGAGGTGCCCGAAAAGCTTTAGTGGTTCTCAACCTCTATCTTCATTGTTGCAAAAAGTATTTAATTACAAGGGTTAGTTTGTGACAGGATATAGCCAGCCTTATACATTTTATAGATCTCAACTGGTCATCCCATATGCCTGGGACTTAGTAAATGCACAGATATGATTGAACAGATGAGATATAAGATGGAGACTAGGGCCCCATCTCCACTGCCATATAAAATCCAGATTATCTGCTTTGATTATATGCAAATGTAGACTAATATAATCTAGGTCAAAACAGATAATCTGGATTTTATATGGCTGTGTAGATGTGGCCTGTGAAGCTTTTGTTGCCCACTTTGGGAGACAGAAGAGCTTAGGCCTCTTCCACACAGAGCCATCCCTAGGCAATTTTCAAGGGCAGGCGAAGATAATTTTGGTGCCCCACCCCCAAACCAAAAAAAACTTCACCTCTGAGAAGGAGGAGGTGGCAGTGGCGGCGGGTGAGACCGCGGCAGCCTCCTGTAGAGCACGCACACCGTCACGCTGTTGTCTGTTTACCTGAGGAGAAGTAGGCAGAGCGGGCCCTGGAAATGCCTCGCCCGCCTGCCCAGCCGCAACGCCCCAGACACCGCCATCCTGGAGCTTTCCCTCAGACTGGGGGAAAGCAAGGTGCATGCACATGGGGAGCCTGAAGTGCCTGGCTTGGACTATAGCTCCCGGCGTGCCCTGTGCGCTCAGCAACGGGAGGTGGGGCCAGCCGCCCTAGCACAGGCGAGTGGGGAAGCTCTGCGCATGCCATTTTGGCCGATGGTTCTGTGCGTGTTCACAGGGCTTCTCCACTCGCCCACATGGACAAGGAAGGCATGCCAGCCACCCATCCGCGCAGGCGAGTGGGGAAGCCCTGCGAATGCGCACAGGACCATCGGCCATTTTGGGTGATGGTCCTGTGCACGTTCGGGCTTCCCCACTCGCCTGCGCGGATACAGAAGGCACTCCAGCCACCCGTCCGCACGGGCGAATGGGGAAGCCCTGCGAACGTGCATGTTGTGGCTCAGCTATCATGGCCCAGGTTTCATCGAGAGTTAGAGTTAGAAACAGATGAGGCGATAGATTTCGAGGGCATTCCTGCTTCAATTCCAGGCCCCATGGCCTTGCAGGTGCCGGATATTGTGGAATCACAGGATCCACTAATTGATGAACATTCCAAAGTCTCTCCAGTGTTACTGTCAGGACCCAGGCTGCAGAGCACCAATAACCATACACAGAGGCCAGAATCTATCTAATATCTTTATTGTGGAAATATATAAAGTTAATAAAAACAAGTGTAGAAAATAGTCCAGAAGTAGACCTTCCAGGAAAGGTCAAAATTAGTCCAAAGAAACAATGTCCAATATGAAATATTAAGGTCCAAAGTTGTAATCCAGTAACCGAAACACTCACTTTGCCAAGCAAAGTGAGGGGAGATGACAAGGTCCTATAGTCCATGAAACTTAAGCAAGGCTAGGAAGTAAACTTGATTCTTGGAACACTAGGCTTAATTCAAGGCAACAAGAAACGAGGAGCAAGAACAGGATCCGTGGTAAATTCATGGCGAGGTCCGGAAAGCAAGGCAAGGTCCGTGGAGCAAGGCAAGGTCCTGGGAAGCAAGGCAAGGCTGGAAACGGGAGCAAAGGACTTGAACGCGGGAGTAGCGTAGTCCACACACAACCTACTCCCGAAGCTGACGAATTGACTCCGCAAGATTCCTACGTGGGCAAAACACCTAAATAGGGTCTCGTTTTCCCACCAAAGAACAATTCTCTGGGGAACCAGAACCGAAAGCCATTCTCTGTGTCCAGATGCATGACTCCCTAAAGTTTCCCATGGGAAGCAGGCTTAATCAGCTGAATGCCTGGCAGCAATCCTAGCGCTCCTGCGAGACGCCTCCTGAGTGCCTTTCTGTTGTTTATAATAATCACGGCAAGAAAATGGGGGAGATTTCGGCTCAAGGCTTGTTTGGCAGACTTCTGGAAGGCAAATCTCCTGCAGGTGCAAGGGCTCCAATTCTGGCTGAAACGGTGGGAAACCTAAGTTTTCCTCTTCATCTGTCACAACAGTGCTAGGAACGGGACTACATGGCCCATGAGTCATCACAGTTACCCGTACTAGATGGTACAGATGTGGGGGAGAATGGAACTTTTAATCAGAAAGATTTTGTTACAAAAGATAGACCAGGAAACAAGGAGTGAGAAGAAGTCAAAGACTCGCTCTCAAATTGGATGATTAAATTTCCCATGAGAACTTTGTGGGTCCTGCACTCCCTAATTCTTGCAGACTTGGGATTCTATTAAAAGTACTCCTCACTCTATTCTGATTGTCGTGTCAACTTTGCCTTTCCTCGGAAGAGGTTCCAGTTTCCAGCTCCTTGCCTTGTCTTCTGAATCCGTGCCGAGTTTCCAGATTCAGGAGAGCCGTGCCGAGCTGCGACTCCCAAGTAGACCTTGCCTTGTTACCACGACTTCCTTGTTCCTGAATCGAGATTGACTCTGCTTTGTTTACCTTGCTTCATTGACTTTGCTACAGGACTTTTCAAGTGGATTTGCAGTGCTTTGTCTCTGCTATTGCTTCATGGACAAACTTTGATTTCTAAAGGAGCTATTGAGCTTCACTTGTGGATTACAAATTGGACATTGATAAACTCTTTCTGAATGGCAATAGACTATTTATTTTATTTATTTATTTACAATATTTACATTCCGCCCTTCTCACCCCGAAGGGGACTCAGGGCAGATCACATTACACATATAAGGCAAACATTCAATGCCTTGACATAAAACAAAGACAGAAGACAAACGCAGGCTCCGAGCTGGCCTCGAACTCATGACCTCTTGGTCAGAGTGATTTTTCTCAGCTGGCTGCAGCTGGCTGCTCACCAGCTTGCACCACAGCCTGGGCCTATATATTATGCACTATTTCTTACTCTGACTCTCCACCTTAAATGCGCATAGATATATATATTCTGCTTCAATGAACGGCTTGTGTGCTATATTGGCTCTGGTCTGGTTTTCGAGTGCTCGTGCTGCCTTGGGGTGCAACAACGCACAGCGGCACAGGACCATCGGACTTTTTAGTAAAATTGAAAAAAAAAAGCATGGGCGATGGACCTGGCGGCCTTCCTTCGGCCTGGCGGCATGGTGGCACTGTGCACATGCAGGAGCCCCTCGATTGTGCCCCCCGTTGTGCTGTGCCACAGACGACCGCCTCATTTGCCTCACTAGTGGACTGCCTCTGCTTCCACATTGCTCCTGTAAAATGCCATGTGCTTGTGTTGCAACTCGGAATAAAGCAGCTGAGATGGACAAAGACCATAGATCATGTTGGGAAGCCCTAAGTCAGAAATGACTTAAAGGCACATAATAACAAAAAGAGCATGTTGAGACATGGCCAGGTTGTCATAGGCAACAAAAATTGTATTTCTACATGTTTCATCCTGATGCTTCCTCTTCCCTTTCACTCATATATTTCATGACTCAGATATATGTTAACTAGGTACATACAATAATCATTTAAAGGGCATACAAAATGTATTTCCCAGTTATTCCTTAATTTGAATTTTCCGCAATGGGAGCTGGCCTGCCCCCAATGGGATAACTTTGCTTTTAAGAAACAGCAATGAAAAACACCAACCTAATCAAACCAACCTTGCTTAATCTTCATGAGGCTGGCAAATGGTCAACACACCCATACCTGTAAGCTGCTTTGGAGAATTAAGCTGGTTTTAATAAACTAATACTTTTAAAATGAAATGTTTAATTCCATTTTTAAAGCAACTATTTTTAAACTTCTCACTGCTTATTTCTTTTTTAAAAAATTAATGTACTGAATTAGAATTGATTTAATTATGAAGACTAAAGATTGGTGTAATTCAAAAGCTGAATTGCTTGGCAAACACACTGACCTTTTTTTATAACATCAACAAGGAGTCGTTTCAAGGAAGTTCTGGAAAGGGGTCTTGCCATTTTTCATGAGGTATAATCCTGTTCTCGTGGGCAGGCTTAGCGGGATTAAAAGTAACACATGAATAATGACAATCCACCTTTGGAATATAAGCAAGGTAACACAGCCATCTTTATTTTGCATCATTGGTACCGCCATGTTGTTTGTCACACACTGAAATGGAAAGAATTGTGGTTTTCTTAAGACCATTTAATGTATTTAAGGATGCAGTGATTTTTGATTAGGCACCATCAGAAATGAAGATCACATCCTCTGACCTAATGAAAGGAAGCTGAGTATTTTGTACTATCTGATATCAACATAAAGACTGGGAAAACTCCTGGGAAAGATGGCCGCAGAGCCCCCAAATATTACAGCACAATTCTGCAAAATCAATTTTGCCTAGCCTGTGTCAGAGGCCAAACATTTAATGTCATTATGCTAATTTTCTAAGAAAGTCGATACTCTTTTCTGAGTAATGCCTGGCTCGTGTCTGTTCTTTCTCAGATCTGGCAGCCAGCAGGCGGGGCATATGGCATAAGTTTTTACATAAAGACATTGAAAAGAATACCGTTGATGTATTTTAAGTAATGGAAATAAATGTTTCTTTGTTCCAGAAATAGAGGGAGTGTGTGGAGGTACTTTTCAAGCGGGTGGAGTGTGGGTTGAATGTATGGGTTATATTTAGCACATCCCAACCCCAGGCTCTTTAATGACATTGGATTTGCAAGGCTCATTGGTTTCAGCTTTTGCTGAAGTTGCTACAATAAGAACCTGAGCAGCTTTCAGGTTTAAATATGTAGCTCACTTTAAATGCTTGAGCAATTTTAGAGATTCAAACCAGACAAAAGAATCACAGTCTATTTCTCCCTCCCCTTCTTGGCACATTGCAAAGCTAGCGAGTATGTTGTATGTGCACTGTACCTGTGAATGGGCATCGTAATGTATAAGGTGGTTGAACAGTCCTTGAATTAGAATATGGCCTGCCCCATAACATTTTGGAATAGCCCCCTCTTCTGTCTACAAAGGGGTGCTTTATCTAAAGGAGGGCATAGAAAAAGGTGGTATTTGTAGATAACGTTAAAAGTCTAACTCTTCCCTCTGGCCCCATAATTGAAATAATTGAAATACTGGTATATGAAAGGCACTTTGTGTGGTTTTGTGTGCATGCAAGCTCCAGCAAGCCATAATTGTAGCCAATATTTATCCCACCAATATATTACATCATTTTGCACAGATACAAATAATTTTTTTATTGTGTCAGAAGCTACTTGAGGCAAGCCACTTCGGGTGTGAGAGAATTGACAGTCTATAGAGATATTGCTCAGGGGGTGCACGGATGCGATAGCTGGGAGACTTCTCTCATGTCCCTGCAAGCTAGAGCTGACAGACGGGAGCTCACCTGTCTCACAGATTCGAACCAGCAACCTTCAGGTCAGCAACCCAACCTTCAGGTCAGCAGTTCAGCTGGCACAAGGTTTAACTCATTGTGCCACTGCGGCTCCTAGATACACATAATGCAACTTTTGATTATATGAAATATCCCTGTGGCTACATTTGACCACCACCTTTATTTGAATCCCCTCTCTCCCACCTACCCTACAATTATCCGAATTTGGCAGGGACAGTCTCGATGAATTCTCTATCATTCCACTTTTCAACTGCTTTTAAAATGTCCCACTTTTATCTTCAATTTCCCTCTTTGTCCTTAATTTTCTTCAGTTGATACAAATGGAGTTCAAAGTGCACTAATAGTTTGCACTCAATTAATTCAGCAATGGGGAAGAATCTTGCCCTTCCTTATAGATTCAGGCAAAAGCAAACCTCTTTTAACTTGTTTATTTTTTCACATTAATAACTTTTACAAATAAGTCTTATGATGCTTGGCCATATGTACCCTAGCTTTCATCTGTGAAATGTTGGAAGAAACACAACCACAACAGATACCTACAAGCATCCAAGTTTCATTAAGAATTCAGTGTATTTTCAACCTTTAGTTATGCACACATTTGTACAGACAGTATAATAATAAACATAATAATAAACTTTATTTATATCCCGCCCCCTCTCCAAAAGGACTCGGGGCAGCTTACAACAAAATTAAATCATAACACATACATAAGCAAAAGCAAAAAGACAGGACATAATATATAACCAACAATCATAAACAGGTTAAATTAACATAACAGAATCACAATAAATACACAGTTTAAAAATTAGTACTGGTTTTAAAAACATATTGCACCCTGGAAGCAAAACCAGTTAAAACCAATAGGTATTTGACAGAGCTAAAAGACCGTCATCATATAAGTAGTGATCATCCATTTTCAAAAGCCTGCTTCCACATCCAGGTTTTTAGTTCTTTTCTGAAGATAGCTAGAGAGAGAGCATGTCTCATTTCTTTAGGGAGAGCATGCAAAAGTTGGGGGGCCACCACCGAGAAGGCCCTTTCCCTCATTCCCACCAACTGTGCTTGCCTGCTCCCCGTAGTCAGCTCCCATTAGAAATCTGGCTGCTACTCTCTGCACTAATTGCAGTTTCCGAACCTTCATAGGCAGCCCCACATAGAGTGTGTTGCAGTAATCCATCCAAGATATTACTAAGGCATAGATCACTGTGACCAGATCAGACTTTTTGAGGTATGGATATGTTAACATACCACTTAAAAAATTACCAAGCCAATAAGATGGAGAAAACAGACTGGACACGTTTTAAAGACTATATTAATTTAGATAATAGAAAAATGTTCATTTGATTAAAAACAACTTGTAAGAGGAAGTGCAAAGAATGAATATGATTAAGGACTAATCCCAAAAGGAAGAGACTGGAAGTCAACATCTACCCTTATTTGTTTGATTTGTTCTCTCCTTCTCATTTCTTCCCCTCCCTCCCTTTTTTTGCTGATTACCTCCTTCCGTCCCTTCCCCCCCTTTTTTGGGGGGTATAATTAGTATAAAGAATATAAAAAATGGTATCCTCCCTTGTGTGTGTGTGCGTGTCTGTGCGTGCATTTTCTTCTTTTGCTCTCATTCCTACTATTCTATAAATGAATTGTTCCACCACTTTCATTGTAAAAAGAAAAGGAAAGACAGCACCTATTATTTTTTCTCTCTTTTTATTTTTTTCCTTATTATATCTTATTCTCAATAAACATGAAATGGAAAAAAAGACTTTTTGAGGTATGGGCACAGCTGGCACACAAGTTTTAATTGTGCAAAAGCCCTCCCGGCCACCACCAACACCTGAGCTTCAAGAGTCAGCTCTGAGTCCAGGAGGACCCCAGACTACAGACTTGTGTTCTCAGGGGGAGTGTAACCCAACAGATAGCCACCCTATACCCTGATCAGTCCCACATCTTGTCAGGATTGAGTTTCAGTTTGTTAGCTCTCATCCAGCCCATCACAGTTGCCAGGCACTGGTTCAGGATCTGAGTGGCTTCCTTGGCATTAGGTGGAAATGAGTAGTAGCGTTGTGTGTCATCTGCGTACACATGGCACCAGTCTCCAAAACTCTGGATGTCCTTAGCCAGCGGTGCTCCAAATCCCATCTCAGTGGGTCTGCCCAGAAGGATACCATGGTTGATGGTATTGAAAGTCGCTAAGATGTCCAAGAGAACCAACAGGGATACACTTCCCCTGTCTACTTCTCCATAGAGGTCAGTATAAATGCAGTCTCCACCAGGAATTCCCACAATGATGTGTTTCTTTCCTTCCCTTTCTTTTCCATTCTGCTGCGTTTTTTTTTTCAATTTATTTTTTTTTCTCTTTCTCTTGTGTTTACATGCTTCTTTGTTTTATCTTCTCCTCTCCCCAAACTTCCTTAAAAGAAATTGGCAGCATTGCTCCATAACACCTTTCAAAATTAGGCTGAAAACTACATTTTAGGAGAAAATACATTTGTTTTTCTCAAAACTCAAAAGCCAGGTACACCAGCTGTGAGTTTAAATGGAGGAACTGCAGTGAGGAGTGATGCCTGCTTAACTATGTTCCTTCTGTTCGTTTCCCACTCAAAATCTGTCCTGCTTGCTTTTCTTGAATAGCTGTGTTTTTAAGCAGAAAGTGCATTTGGAGCAGAGAAGTGGCTAGAAAGGAAAGTGTTTGGTATTTCTCTTGATATTCCTCTATCTAATTTCATGTTCTTCTAAAGGCAATTTCATTTTTAAAGAAAAAAAATGATGGGAAAAGCTACATGCATCTGCTAGGCTTGATCGATCCATGAAAAATTTGATTCTAAACTCGTTTCAAAACTAGAGGGGGCAGCTTTTCGTTTCTGATGGTATTTCCGAATTTGGCCCCCAAAAATTTTCGAAATTAACGAAAATTCGTTATTTTCAAAATTAATTCGTTAATGGCGGACGCGCATGCGCAATTCCCAAAAACAGCACAGAGGGAGAGGACTTTACAGGACTCTCCCACCCTCATTTTTTGAGTGATCTTCTTCAAACTTGGTACAGTGGTAGAACACATTTAACACTGATAGCTCACCAAAATTTGGAACGTTTCCCTTATCCTCTGATTTTTGGAGAATTTTCATAGCTTTTATAATAAACCATTTTTTAATAATTGCAGAAATCTGTTCCTGGTTTGAAAGTCTTATTTCCTGTTAAATTGGGTTGTCTTTACTGTGAAAGTCATTGTTCTACTTCAGAAACTTTGTTTTTGTGGCTGAAACTTTGTTAAATTGGTGTGTGTGTGATATATATATATATATATATATATATATATATATATATATATATATATATATAGTCCCTGCTTATGTGTGTGTGTGTGTGTGTGTGTGTGTATAGGTAAAGGTAAAGGTATCCCTTGACGTTAAGTTCAGTCATGTCTGACTCTGGGGGTTGGTGCTCATCTCCATTTCTAAGCCCAAGAGCCAGTGTTGTCCATAGACACCTCCAAGGTCATGTGGCCGGCATGACTACATGGAGTGCCATTACCTTCCCAGAAACACCCAGAAAATGGGAATTCCAGACAGGAAACAATCAGGGCCAGCTAATACCTCCCAACAAAGGATTCCCCCAGGTAGGAAGCAGCCAGGCTTTGAAGCTGCAAGGCTATTCAATGCTAATCAAGGTGACCAATTGCAACATTCACACTTGCCTCCTACAGACAAGAGTTCTTTCTCCCACCCTGGACCTTCCACAGATATATAAACCCCACTTGCCTAGCTTCGCACAGACGTCAAAACCTCTATGTCTGCCACAGATGTGGGTGAAACGTCAGGAGAGAATGCTTCTGGCACATGGCCATAGAGCCCGGAATACATACCACAACAGTGTGATCCCGGCCATGAAAGCTTTCGACAACACAACCACAGTATCCATTCAAGTTCATGTAGCGTGGTATGGACTGGAGACCTGTATTGGGGGGAGGGAGGGTGCGAATCTGGGCCCCTGGGAGTCGTAGTCCTTCCTCCCTCCCTCCCTCCCCGGGAGCAGCCGAGGACGGGCCTGGCCCACACCCCTTCACATCCCGGGCCTCTTCCTCCTCACCGCCGGGCCCCTCTCTGTCTCTCCAGGCCTGAGCTGAGGCGAGGCTGCGGCGGCGGCCATTTCCCCCCTCCGTCTTCCTCCTCCTCCTCGGCCTCCTTCCCCCTCGCCCCCTCCCATTGGCTGAGCCCGTGACGCCCCTTTTGCTGAGGGGCAAAAGGAAAGGAGTTTGGGTGATTTGCAAAAGCTTTTTTTTCCTAACGAAAAAAACGAAGAAATAAGAAAAAACGGCCTCTCGCGATTCGAAACCGCGATATCCAGACGTGTGGACAATCAAGGTCGTATATTGCTTCAAAACAAACGAAAATAACGAATTAATAACGGGTAACGGGGAAATCGAATTATTTGAGCAAGCCTAGCATCTGCATATGATTCCTAATATGGCCATCAGCTCCCAATAATGTGAAATAGTAATAATCAAAAGAATGCTGTGGGCATATGTACAAATGATGCTTTTTCCTTACCACTGAATAATCATACCTAGCAGCTATTCATTTGTAAGAAGCGCTCCTAACAAATTGAGCCCTGGCAGTTCTGAATTAAACTGCCTGGAAGGGATGGAGAGATTGTGCTTTATGAAAAACAGGAACCCCACCTCTCCCTCTAATACCCACAACTTATTCTCTTCCTGCAAGATAGCTCTTATGAAAATTATCTAGGAAGACCAGTTTCCTATCTATTATTCCTCTGTTTAATTATGAAAGCTTCGGCCTGTGAATTCTGTTTTCCATCCCTCATCCTTGTGCTTAAAATGTTGGGATATTTTTGTGAATTCTTGGCTAAATATCTTTTCATTTCTCTGGAATCCCCATCTCCGATGGGGTACAAAGAGTTTCCTATCTATTCTTTCCTATCTATTCTCCCCACCTGCTTACAGTAGTGGTTTCCACATAAACGGAATGGGCAATCTGGTTCATGTTTTTGTCAGAGTTTTAAAAGAACTGTCTTGCGATCCTGGACACAAAACAGAGCTGGCTATTGGATTGTTCTTGTTGTATGCTTCAAGTTGTTTCCAGCTCATAGCAACCCTACGGTGAACCTATCATGGGCTTTTCTTGGCAAGATTTGTTTTTGCCTTTGCTTTCCTCTGAGTTTACAAGAGTTGACTTGCCCAAGGTCACCCAATGGCTGTCAAATGGGGATTCAGACCCTTTTCTCCATAGTCACAGTTCAATGTTCAAACTACTCTGCCGCTTTGCTACTTACCCAGTAGGTATTGGTGTGAGGCATTGAGAACTGGTGCAATATACGCCAATGCCTTGGGCTTGTCACTTTTCTTTTTTTTAAAGGTGAGTGAAATAGCCACTGCCATAGGAGACAGTGTGACATCCACCTCAGACAGCTGCTTTTGAATGTTATGAAAGAATATCACATTGTTTGCTATTCAATGTATTACCATAAACCAGAAAAGCAGGAGATGCTTGTAAGCTTTTTTCTTCCAGGTACCAAAATACATTGGCTGGCCTTCTATACCGTGCTCCTTGACTTATGGAGGGAAGCAACATTTGCTGTTCTGCCAGCAAAGAAACCATTTTAAACCCTGTTTCAACACTTCCAGTTTCTGAAGGGCTTTCACTCAGGTGTTTTATTGTCTGTTGCTTTGGGGTATGGGATATGTGTCAGTAGCAACTTGAGAACATACTGCAAGTCACTTCTGGTGTGAGAGAAATGGCTGTCAAAAGAGATGTTGCCTTTTAAATGCACTTTAGATGTCAAAGTACAAAGAGTAAATTGCAACAAGGGCTTCTTAAATTGCACAGAAATGCAGGATACTTAGATCCTGAACTGATGGAGTGCGGGACTATAGCTAGTGGATCCTGGCCCTGTCACACTGAGTCTCACAGCAGGAAGGGGGCGGTATAACATCAGGGATCTATTTGTAATCGGCACTGGTGAGAGGAGAACAATTCATGCCTTTTGTTTAGTCACCCTTAGTTCAGGCAGTGATGGAGCACTTTTTAAGATGGGTCCATCCCTCTGCTGTCATTGAGGACTGACAGAAAACACAGGGGAAATGAATATCTATGTTGTACTATTCTACAGAGAATAATAGTTCATTTGAGAGTGATTGCTATTTGATAGACTGTCTGGTCCAACCTGCCTGAAAGGTACATTAGAATAATAATAATAATAATAATAATAATAATAATAATAATAATAATAATAATAATAATAATAGTGCGGTTTTCTGGCATTGTATATTTCTGCCGTTTCTGTGACTGTTCATTTGTATTTTGATTCCGTAGCCCACTTGTCGATGGATGTCCAGAATCAACAGCATCCACCGCAGTCCTTTTTATCCTGGGTGACAACCGAGCCAGTATAGACTTCGTTTTGGTTTGATTCTCCATAATGCTAATGGGTTAGGTGCTCTTGGTTCCATTCCTCAGCTGAGACCTCTCTGGCTTGGTTGGACACTACCGCCAGCAAGCTCTCAGCATCATCGGAATGGTTAAGCCCCACCACCACAGCAAGGTGGCACCTACGGGGGGCGGGGGGTGGGGGGGAGCCCAGGAGCAAGCCATCAGAACAAATGCAATTAAAGCCAAGATCGAAAACTCAGCTGATGACCCAAAATGCAGACTGTGCAAGGAAGCTGACGAAACAATTGATCATATCCTCAGCTGCTGTAAGAAAATCGCACAGACAGACTACAAACAGAGGCACAACTATGTGGCCCAAATGATTCATTGGAACTTATGCCTCAAGTACCACCTCCCAGCAGTAAAGAACTGATGGGATCACAAACCTGCAAAAGTATTGGAAAATGAGCACGCCAAGATACTGTGGGACTTCCGAATCCAGATTGACAAAGTTCTGGAACACAACACACCAGACCTCACAGTTGTGGAAAAGAAAAAGGTTTGGATCATTGATGTTGCCATCCCAGGTGACAGTTGCATTGACGAAAAACAACAGGAAAAACTCAGCCGCTATCAGGACCTCAAGATTGAACTTCAAAGACTCTGGCAGAAACCAGTACAGGCAGTCCTGGTGGTGATCGGCACATTGGGTGCCGTGCCAAAAGATCTCAGCCGGCATTTGGAAACAATAGACATTGACAAAATCACAATGTGTCAACTGCAAAAGGCCACCCTACTGGAATCTGCGCACATCATCCGAAAATACATCACACAGTCCTAGACACTTGTGTTCAACTTGTGATTTTGTGATACGAAATCCAGCATATCTATCTTGTGTGCTGTGTCATAAAATAATAATAACAATAATAATAATAATAATTATTATTATTATTATTTATATATATACCATCCTATCACCTCAGGGGACTCAGAGCAGTTTCCAACATAGCAAGGAAACCGTACAACAACTTAAAACCATAGAACTGCAAAACATAATACAATAATGAGCATAAGTACACTAAACATACAAATCAATCAATTTTTTTTTTCGTGTCAGGAGCAACCGCAGTTGCTTCTGGAGTGAGAGAATTGGCCATCTGCAAGGACGTTGCCCAGGGGACGCCCGGATGTTTTGATGTTTTTACCATCCTTGTGGGAGGCTTCTCTCATGTCCCCGCATGGAGCTGGAGCTGATAGAGGGAGCTCATCCACGCTCTCCCCGGGTGGGATTCAAACCTGGCAGCCTTCAGGTAGGCAACCCAACCTTCAAGTCACGAGGCATTTATCCCCTAGGCCATCGGAGGCTCCAATCAATCAATTAACCACAGGCTTAAGAAGGGAAAGTCCATTGTTGGCCCATAGTTAGCCCTGGACAGCAGATCCAGTAGCAAAAAAATCCACTTGTTTACAGTCTTCAACAATATGGTGAAAGGTAGAAATAGAACGAGACATATTCTATTTGTAATTGAAATATAGGAATTAATTCTGAATTTGCAGCAATACATACAAATTAGCATACAGAGCCATAGAATCACTGAGTTGAAGGAGCCTTAAGGGCCATCATTCCAATCCTCTGCTCAATGCAGGACCTCTAACTAAAGCATCTCCAGTGGGAAACTGCCTAGCCTCCTTTTTGAAGGTTTCCAGTGAAGGAGACTCTGCCACCTCTCATAGGCAATTGGTTCCCTTGCCAAACTGCTCTTACACTCAAGAAGTTCTTCCTAACATTCAATCAAAATCTATTCTTCTGTAATTTAAAACCATTAGACCTGAGCCTACTCTTGGGGGCAGCAGAGAACAAACCTGCCCCTCTTCTCTGCAACAGACCTTGTAAATAGTGCTGTCATGTCACCCCTCAGTCTTCTCCTCCCCAGATTGAACAAGCCATTCATCATATATTTTTCCTCTATACTCTTATCATCCATGTTGTCCTTCTCTGAACCCTCTTCATCTCCAAAGAAGAAGAACCCACCATGCTGAGAGGCAGTGTATCGCATTTTTGAACAGTTTTTACTTGGAGGAAGTTCTTCCTAATGTTCAGGTGGAATTTCTTTCCCTGTAGTTTGGATCTTAGCTTCCCTTTTTGGACCAACTACTTGCTCCTAATTGATTTTAACCATAATAAATATTCTGTACTGTGCTTTTAAGGAAATTCTCTATGGGCAGCATAATAACAATAATCTGTGCTAAACAAACATTCACAAAACAGATTCAGCTTCATCAAAGATATAGAGACACTTGCTTTGGCTAAGATGTGGGCACTGACTATGAGCTACCTCTGCTGCTGCACCAGTGACCTCTTTTGCACCATTTTGACCCACGTGAAGTCCAGAATTCATAGAATCATAGAGTTGGAAGAGACCTCATGGACCATCCAGTCCAACCCCTGCCAAGAAGCAGGAAAATTGCAGCCAAAGAACCCCCTACAGATGGCCATCCATCCTCTGCTTAAAAGCCTCCAAAAAGGAGCCTCCACCACACTCCACGGCAGAGAGTTCCACTGCTGAACAGCTCTCACAGTGAAGAAGTTCTTCCTAATGTTCAGGTGGAATCTCCTTTCCTGTAGTTTGAAGCCACTGTTCCATGTCCTAGTCCCCAGGGCAGCAGAAAACAAGCTTGCTTCCTCCTCCCTATGACTTCCCATCACATACTTATACATGGCCCTCATCATGTCACTTCTCAGCCTTCACTTCTGCAGGCTAAACATGACCAACTCTTTAAGCTGCTCCTCGTAGAGCATGTTCTCCAGACCTTTGATCATTTTAGTTGCCCTCCTCTGTACACATTCCACATTCCAATTGCGGTGCCCAGAACTGGACACAGTATTCCAGGTGTGGCCTGAATTGCTACTGTTGTCTTTGAAAAATAAATAGCTGCTTTGAATCACGGGAGAAAAGCAGGATAGAAATGAATAAATAATAATAATAATAATAATAATAATAATAATAATAATAATAATAATTTGTAACTTGTGCTGGAAAATGAGATGCAGCAGAACTATATTGTCAGCTTCCAAGTGAGAACCGTGTTCAAGTGAGAAGGATGATTTTTGGATACTAGGTTGATGAACAGCTTTTTCTAATTTTACCTTCCTTCTGAATCCTATCTGCCAGCCTTTTTAATCATGTTAATCAGGCTTTGTAGAACAGCATAATCAAATTGCCATTTGTTCCCAGCAATCTGAGCCTGCTGTTTGTTGACAGGAACTTTTGTTCCAGACTCATTTCAAACAAATAAGGCATTCATAGGCCAGTGATTTGTGAATAGATTTACTTTTATTGTCCTTAACCTACCACCCCCCTATAGCCATCAGTGCCTGTTGAAAATCCCAGGGAAGCAAGATGTGCATATTCTGGGAAGAATGAAAAATAAATGATTACTATAAAGGGGAATGCTGTATTCTCAGGCTTCTGGTTGGGCAGTGTTGCAGATCTGTTTCTGAATCCATTTGTTACTTCAGAAAGTCTAGCTTGCAGAATGATTTGAAGTAGTCGCCCCCATGTTTTTCATTCTCCACTCTGGCAGATTGTTTCTCTTGCTATTGCTTCCTCCTTCCTTTGGTTGGAAACTTTCCTAAAGGGACTGAACAGCCTGCAGGAACCAACACATGGTGCTCATCTCTGTTGTGCTCTCTTCCTGCCAAATCCACCTCTTCATTCAGTCAGTTGGCCTTTGCTTAGGAGTCTCCTCTTCTCTTCCAGGCTGCATATGGCGCTGTCCTCCCCTCCCAGCTGGTGGGCACTTCTTCCTGCACTTAGCATTTGAGGTGCATAGCTGAGGGAAGGAGCCATCTGGCTCCTGTGTTGTAATGCTGGGGTGTTGCTCAGCGCTGTATTTACTGAGAGAGATTCGCCCACCAAATCTACAGGTTGTCTGGTCTAAAAGGTGGGTGACATCGTAGGGACCTTTATGTGGGAAAATATGTGCTTGCCTGCTCTGTCATTTGACTCGCCTCTGCTAACAGTTGCCTAGATTTCCTTGTAAATACTATGATAGCTAGGTGGGCAAGCATTTTGAATATGGGGGTTCAGAAAATGACTGTGTTTAATGGTCGTGACTTTCTCAAAAAAGTGAGTTTTAACTACCCAATCACCTATTATTCAAATTAGATTGCATTCCATATCCAGAGTAAGTATACTGCAGTTATTCCCAGACAATTTCTCACTGAGTTACTCTGAATTTCAGCAGTCTCATTGTGTATCTTTGTACCAAACAACTATACCTTTGTTCAATAATGATGTTGGGAGATGTTCAGTGCCATGCTAGAAAGGGAACACACACTTCAAATTATTATTGTTATTAGAATGGTACAAAAGAAGAAGGCCTATCAGAATGAGTGGTAATTGTTTCAGAGGACAGAGTTGCTTTGCTATGGTTCATTAAAGAGCAGACAGCAGGATAATAATAATAATAATAATAATAATAATAATAATAATAATAATAATAATAATTTATTTATACCCCGCAACCATCTCCCCGTGAGAACTTGGGGCGGCTCACAATGTTACAAAAGTAACAGCGCAAATACATAAATAATACATACAGTTTAAAACACAAGAAGATGATAAAACAGAAGTTAAAACAAAGGTTTATACAACAGTAATAATATCAATAGTAATAATATCAAACAACCACCAATGCAATTCAGTCAACTTCAAAGGTGGGGGGGACTATAGCAGCAATATAAGATAAAAATCATTAGATTAAAATATCCCAATGAAAGGAACCTAATAACATTCAAAATAGAATTATAATGAGGCTGGTCATCCAATGGCTGTCTCTCCAAAGGCCAGCCCAAACATCCAGGTTTTCAACTGTTTCTTAAAGGATAACTGTTCCCCTCTGAAGCAGATCCTTCTCTTACCCTAGAGAAACTTCTATCCATTCTGTATTTTGAAAGTTACTTTAAAATGTAATTATACAGTGCATCCATCCCAAAGTAGTTAGGGATGACTAGAGTTAGACATTATATAAGTAACACTTTACCGTCCCATTTTGTCAATAATAACCAAATTGTCTTTCACTGCTTAAAAAAAGCAAACATCTAACTGCTAAAAACTACTAACTGGTGGAACAAAACACTTTTTTCTATTCAGTTCAACACACATAAGAGAGGGTGAGGCAAGTTAGGCTCAACACAAACCAGCATTTGAACATGTGAAATTCCTAATCAATAATTCTCCTCCTCCCCTCCAGTGACTATGGCCATGATGTGAATGGGAGGGGGGGCTGCTTTTACAGGGTACAGCAGAATGATGCAGTTTGACTCCACTTTAACTGCTATAGATCAATGCTGTGGAACTGTGGGAACTGTAATTTGAGGAGCCATCAGCACTAAATGGTAAGAGATGGCTAAAATCCCTTTAAACTATAGAGCTCGTGGTTTCATAACATTGGCATTTTAAGAAGTATCAAGCTGTATTAATTTTGGTATATAAAATAAACCGGGACTTCTCAGTAATGCTACAGAAGCAGTGAGGTTCTCCATCATCAATTTGTTCTTTTGTTTTTAGAAAAGGGAAGTAATTACAAACAACTATTCTGAAGTTCTGCAGTTCTGTAACTACATTCCACACAACATTAAGAGTGCTAGCAGCCACACTGTGTTTGTGTGTGTGTGTTGGTATGTGGCTTCAAGTCGCCTGTTGACCTATGGCGACCTAATGAATTTCATGACGTTTTCTTGGGAAAGAAATGCTCAGGCGTGGTTTTGTCGGTTCCTTCCTCTGAAATAGAGTGTGCTAGCTACTGTTAAATCCACCATTTCCTAGCATCTTCAGCTGCAATTGAAGTCATATATAAATATGCACAGCAGGTATTTCCGTGAATAGAAAACAAAGGTTGTAGAATGCAGAAAACAATTTTTCATTAGATATGTGAAATAAAATACTTATAGTAAATACATATTTAGTTATTTATTTACAGTATTTATATTCCACCCTTCTCACCCCGAAGGGGACTCAGGGTGGATCACATTGCACATTCAATGCCATAACACAGAACAAAGACAGAGACAGTTAAAAGGAGGCTCCATTATATTCAATAAAGCTCACTTTCAAGTAAATGAGTATAGTACTGCAGTCATAAACTGATTTAATCAGCTTTCTCTTGCCTAGGAAACCAAGCGTCTAAGAGAGATGATGGGGACCAGTTCAATGAGGCTTCCCACCAAGATCTTTGGGTGACTAAGCTGAAAGAGAAAATGGCACCCTTTTCCAAACACCATACAAAAGCTGTCTGGAGTCTGAATACTTCAGTAATGGCAAAGAAACAGGATTGTTCACTGTACGTGAGGGATGCAGATTTGTTTATAGAGATAGGAATAGCTATATTTTAGGGACTGCATAATACTGGGTTAATTTGAATGCACATAAAAACAACAAATAGCAGACACGGACAGCTCTGTCTTCTCAAAAAGAGAAATAGCAGGTTGGTGGTGCTGTTTTTACTTACATAAATGTATTATGATATTATTTATCATGTGCAATTTCATGCCACAAAACTTGTTAATAATTCTTGTGATCATCAGGTAGACAATATATTTTGGGGATGGGAATTAAGTGTCCCTCTGGACTTTCATTTCCACCATTCCTTGCCATTAGTTTATACTGGCCATGGCTGCTGGGAGCTGCAGTACCAACAACATCTGGAGGACTACACTACTTTTCCCCTATCATACTTCATGGGAAGAGCCTGAGCCCTCATCTTAAAATATAGTTAAATGATAAATGAAATATTCCCACTCGTTTTTATAATATGGCTAGTGCATTTTAGGATAGCTGTGTACAGAGGTCAGAGTACACATTATCGGAAAATACAAAGACCTCGATGGCTTCTGAGCATACATTTACAGAACACAAGTAGTGGCACAGCATCACACTTTATGGGTTATCAAACTAATGAGTTATCAAGCTAAGGATGGATGTCTTATGAGGCCAGTCAGTCATCGGCTGGTGTCATTGCTTACAATTTTGCTCGCATCAATTTTGCTTGGAGAAAGGCTTCAACATTTTAAATGGCAATAGAAAAATGGCACTTTTCTTCTGACATCTTTGCTTTCTGGTGTGAAAAGAACTGGGTTTCTGTTCCCATTGGTGATGGAAAGCTTTCTGGATGTATCTATGTGGGGTCATATGGTCTGTCATTCAGATGATATTTTTGTATGTAGAATTGGTTACACTCTACTTCCTTTTCTCTATATGACCGTTTTGGGTCTGACCAGCTTTTCTTGACACTTTCAATTCCTCATGGAACTTCAGACATGTCACAAGTTCTCTGCTTTTGCTACCTTTTCCCCAATGAACTATTTACTTGAGTCCCAAACAGATGATCAGTAGTTCAATTGAAGCAGTTGCTGCAGCCATCCAATGACTAGTGAGCAGATCACTGACGGAAAAAATGTATACTCTGCTTATCTTCCTTCACCAGTCATTTCTAGACTCTCTTACTGCTTCTGATATCATCAATATTTTCTCTGTTCTTTGTATACAAATTTATGGAAATAGGCATTCAGGCTAAATGCAGTTGCACACATGAAGATTTAGGAATTGCTGTCTCCTGTGCTATTGAATTTTTATGTCACCTCTCCCATAAAAGCTTACACATGACCATAGTGCAGTGTGGCAATCTTGACCCTATTCCCTGTTTTGGGAACTCATCTGCCTTTATCCAGCCTTTACCTGGGTTCCTATTTAATGTTTAGAAGGTGCTGAAGGAGGCTTATAGGCTTGTAGAGATTTCAGTGCAAGTTATATTTATCGGAGCTATTTTGCAATGCAGAGCCAGAAAAAGCAGCCCTTCTGGTTGCACATTAATATGTATATTATGCCTTACTTCTCACTTCCCTTCACAAAGCAAAGTAGTCTAAATGTAACAATAATTAATGCAACAGACAATTGTAATAACAAGCAAACAATCAAAAGACAGTGAACAGCCACCAGATGATCGAAGATGGGACCAAAATAATGTTAAGCTAAAATATGCTAGTATTTTGGGTCCCATCCTTTGGCCTTAGCCACCCACTGATGAAAGGGAAAGTCATGATCCTCTTATGCAACGGGGGCATGTGGTACCCCCAAATGTCTGAAAATTGCTATTTCCTGGTATAAAGCGCCAGGGCTAGCCAGAACAAGTTCCTTGGCCATTAAGACTGTACTTATACAGCAATTGTTTGTACCTATACAGACATTTTATTTACTTGGTGTCTAACATACGTTTTTCAAAAATAATAACCTTTTCTGGGACTTATGGGATATTGCTGCTTGTTAAAGGCTGTTATTTCCTCTTACATGGAAGTGAGTCCTACTTACTTTGGAGAAAACATTTATTGGGCTGTTATGAAACAAACACTCTGAATTTGGTCTTGAAACAAATTAAAAAGCAAGGAAGTTAGTGTGAAATAAGCATAATATAAAGCTATTTTGTTATTACATTTTTTTTTACTGCAGACACACTTTTAAAATCCTGCATTGAAAGTCTGCTTTTTCAGTTCTCCTTCACCATCCTCCCAATGTTGATGCTACTAAAGAAGCTCCAGCTATGAATTTGATAAGAAAATTGGGTATTCAGTGACTGTAAAAAAATGTAACAAGAAGCTTGTCAAAGGCTCTGCTATTTGAGGTGTAAAAGGGGGAAAATATACAATAATAAAAAAGTCAAATGAATGGAAGCCATGTGTGTCCTGGGTTACAACTAATTTTATACAGAATAATATTTGTGGAAAACTGTATGCTTGAAATCTTTTGGCAAATGAAAACATAGTGGATTCTTTTTACTTGTATTTCTGGCCTTTACTGATTTTGGCACAAACAGGAAAACTAACATCTAAAACTCATGCCATTTTTGGCTCAGCTGCTTCTTTGGTATGCTTGGCTTTCTTATATCCTTCTGCCAGCGTGAGTGTGGCATGTTGCCTTTACGTCAAAGAAATCCTTTTTTGGTGCAGATCCCTCTTCTGCCAACATTGGAGTGAAAAGTGTACTCTTTCTCATCATCGTTCCCCTGGCCATGTATAAAAGGGGGAAAGCGTGAGGGCATCCAGCTAAAACATAAGGACAAACACCAAAAAGATTCACAATCCACAGCAGAGTTACATATTTCCCCGGCATAATTTTTACCATCTACTCTTTACCTAATGAACATTTGTGTTAAATTAAAATAATAGTTTCTTAGAGCTGAAAGGGTTTATAAGAGACATCTAGTCCAACCCCCTGTGATGTAGGAATTAGTGGCATCTTTAAGCTACACCTCATAGTTAAGTGAACGAAACCAATGGGTGCTCACCAAACCCCACAGACACTAAGGGCCCACTGTATAGCACTCCTAAAATTGAGAAATCCAACCCTTTCACCCACCCAGGCAGTCTATTCAAATGCTGAACAGTGCAGGGGAAACTGCCTCAGGTGCGTATGCGTGTGTGAATTCCCCATCTTTGAAAATCTTTAAGCTGAAGTTATGTGGACATCTTGGGTGATGCAGCTTGGCACAATAGTCGTGTTGCTACAGGAATAGAATCTGAATTTCATAGTATCATAGAATTGGAAGAGACCACATGGGTCATCCAGTCCAACCCCCAGCCATGCAGGATAAGCACCATCAAAGCCCCCCAACAGATTCTGTTTAAAGGCCTCCAGAAGAGCAGCTTCCATCACACTCTGAGGCTGCGAGTTCCACTGTTGAACAGCTCATATGGTCAGGAAGTTCTACCAAATGTTCAGGTGGAATCACCTTTCCTGAAATTGGAACCATTGCTCCGACTTCTAGTCCTAAGGGCAGCAGAAAAAAGCCTGCTCTCTCTTGCTTATGACATCCTTTCAAATACAGGGTGATCATGTCTCCTCTCACCCTTCTCTTCTGGAGGATCAACATGCTGAGCTCTTTAAGCTGTACCTCATAGTTCAGTGAACGAACCCAGTGGGTGCTCACCAATGCTTCCTCTTCATCCTGGAAAGAAGTAATGAGTGGAGTGCCACAGGGTTTTATCCTGGGCCCGGTTTTGTTCAACATCTTTATTAATTACTTAGATGAAGGGTTAGAAGGCATGATCATCAAGTTTATAGATGATGCCACACTGGGAGGGATAGCTAATACTCTGGAAGACAGGAGCAGAATTCAGAACGATTTTAACAGACTAGATGAGCCAAAACTAACAAAATGAAGTTCAACAAGGACAAATGCAAGATACTCCACTTAGGCAGAAAAAATGAAATGCAGAGATACAGAATGGGGGACGCTTGGCTCAACAGCAGTACATATGACAACAAGTTAAACATGAGCCAACAATGTGATGTGGCAGCTAAAAAAGCCAATGCGATTTTGGCCTGCATAAATAGGACTATACTGTCTAGATCCAGGGAAGTTGAAGGGAGATTTCGATAAGCTGGAATCCTACTAGTTACTACTTTTTAATTCTGTGGCTGATTTGATTTGTATGTTTTGTGTACTTACGTTCATTATTGTATTATGTTTAGTGGCTGTATGGTTCTAAGTCATTGTAAGGTTTCCTTTGCTATGTTGGAAACCATCCTGAGTCCCTTGAGGAGATAGAGTGGTATATACAGTTTTATTATTTATTATTAATTCGTCCAAAGAAGGGCGACTAGTGGTCAAGGGTCTGGAGAACAAGCCCTATGAGGAGTGACTTAAGGAGTTGGGCGTGTTTAGCCCGCAGAAGATAAGGCTGAGAAGAGATATGATGAAGGCCATGTATAAATATGTGAGGGGAAGTCATAGGGAGGAGGGAGCAAGCTTGTTTTCTGCTGCCCTGGAGACTAGGACACGGAACAATGGCTTCAAACTACAGGAAAGGAGATTCCACCTGAACATTAGGAAGAACTTCCTCACTGTAAGAACTGTTCAGCAGTGGAACTCTCTGCCCTGGAATGTGGTGGAGGATCCTTCTTTGGGGGCTTTTAAGCAGAGGCTGGATGGCCATCTGTCAGGGGTTCTTTGAATGTGATTTTCCTGCATTTTGGCAGGACTGGATGGCCCACGAGGTCTCTTCCAACTATATGATTCTATAATTCATAGGGCATATGAGTATGTTCTGAGGCAAAGTCCTAGTCCCCAGGGCAACTATTTGATTTATTGATTTGTCATACAGCCAACACAGCTATCAAGAAAAGAAGGAAGGAGGGAAGGAGGGAGGGAGGGAGGAAAGAAGGAGGAAAGTAGGAAAGTAAGAAAGTCTGCAGAGCACTTGGTTTGGGTTGTTGTGGGTTTTCCGGGCTGTATGGCCATGTTCCAGAAGCATTCTTTCCTGACGTTTCACCCACATCTATGGCAGGCATCCTCAGAGGTTGTGAGGTCTGTTGGAAAACAGCCAAGTGGGGTTTATATAACTGTGGAATGATGTCCAGGGTGGGAGAAAGAACTCTTGTCTGTTTGAAGCAGGTGTTGAATGTTTCAATTGGCCACCTTGATAAGCATTGAATAGCCTTTCAACTTCAAGGCCTAGCTGGGGGGATCCTTTGTGGGGAGGTGTTAGCTGGCCCTGATTGTTTCATGTCTGGAACTCCCCGTTTTCAGAGTGTTGCTTTTTATTTACCCTCCTGATTTCAGAGCCAAATTTTGTTCATTTTCATGACAGACAGGAAACAATCAGGGCCAGCTAACACCTCCCAACAAGGGATTTCCCCCGGCAGTAAGCAGCCAGACCTAGAGTCATAGAATCATAGTAGAGTTGCAAGAGACCTTATGGGCCATCCAGTCCAACCCCCTGCCAAGAAGCAGGAAATCGCATTCAAAGCACCCCTGACAGATGGCCATCTGGACTCTGCTTTAAAAGCCTCCAAAGAAGGAGCCTCCACCACAGTCCGGGGGAGAGAGTTCCACTGCTGAACAGCTCTCACAGTGAGGAAGTTCTTCCTGATGTTCAGGTGGAATCTCCTTTCCTGTAGTTTGAAGCCATTGATCCGCTGAAGCTGAAAGGCTATTCAATACTAATTAAGGTGGCCAATTGAAACATTTACAGACATGAGTTCTTTCTCCCACCCTGGACATATCGATATATAAACCCCACTTGCCTAGTTTCCAACAGACCTCACAACCTCTGAGGATGCAGGTGAAAGATCAGGAGAGAATGCTTCTGGAACATGGCCATACAGCACGGAAAACTCACAGCAACCTAGTGATTCCGGCCACGAAAGCCTTTGACAACAGGTTGGTTAATCAGAAGGCCAAGCATCATTCTGCCAGGGCCTTGCGTTGGTGGCAGCAGCAGGGCAAGATCTGCGAAGGGAGAGACGCCTGGCTGGGTTCCCACATGGAGGGAGTGTCCCAGGAGCCTTTTAACAGGATGAGTTCCTCCTCTCTGTGAGGTCTGACCCAGTCCTGCAGGGCTCTCAGGAGGTTTCCTCCCCCAGGGGTGCTGCTCGGCTCGGCTGTGCTTGGGGCCAAATCCCTGCTGCTGGGAGGAGGCGCGTCATGCCCCTCCAGGCGACCTCCCTCCATCCTCCCCAAGCCTCGTAGGGCGGGAACGTGTTCCCACTTGCCCAGGAGAAGCGTCTCCTCTGCGTCAAGGATTGTCCCTGCCTTTCCCAGAGGCTGGAGTTGTTGTTGCTGCTGCTGCTGCTGTGTGTGTACGTGCGTGGTTTTCCACCCGGCGCGGGCCCGAGCCTCCCCGCGACTCCCCTTTGGCAGGAAGCGCCGAAGAAAGAGGAACCGGGCGGACAAAGCAACTGCCCCGATGGCCCCGAGCGGGAGAAGCCACGCTGCTGCTGCTGCTGCTGCTGCTGGTCGGCTGGGACGGGCTCCGGAGCCCCGCGGCCGGTGAAGAGGAGGCTCCCCTCGGGACCGATGTGGTGGCACAAGTCGTGGGACGTGCCGCGGAGCCCCCCCGGGAGAAGCCCCCCGCCAAGGTAGGCTGCTCAGCCGCCTCTTCCCCGCAGGCTTCCCCCGACGCCTCGGCTGTTTACATCCTGCCATTGTGGAAGGAGAAAGGCCAAGGGCTCTCCCCTCCCCTCCCTCCCTCCTTCCTTCCTTCCTTCCTCCCTCCCTTCGCCAACGGAGCTGAGGAAGGGAGGTCTCTGGAGCAGGGCAGCCCCTCGCCCTCTGCCTTCAGAGGGTTGCAGCGCCTTTGCGACTCGAGTGGGGATCGCTCTCTGCCCTGAAAGGAAATGCGCCTCCGGTCGGGAAGGGGAAAAAAAAAAAGCACAGAGTGGGACAAAAGTCACAAAGGCGTCTGGTGCTTTCATAACTTTTTCAAAAGTTTATCTATCTCTATCTATCTATCTTACAACCTCTAGATTGATAGATAGATTGATTCGCTCTATCAATCTATTAGGGCCCCTGGTGGTGGCGCAGTGTGTTAAAGTGCTGAGCTGCTGAACTTGCAGACTGAAAGGTCCCAGGTTCAAATCCCAGGAGCGGAGTGAGCGCCCGCTGTTAGCCCCAGCTTCTGCCAACCTAGCAGTTCGAAAACATGCCAATGTGAGTAGATCAATGAGTACCGCTCTGGCGGGAAGGTAACGGCGCTCCATGCCGTCATGCCGGCCACATGACCTTGGAGGTGTCTACAGATAACGCCGGCTCTTCGGCTTAGAAATGGAGATGAGCACCAACCCCCAGAGTCGGTCACGACTGGACTTAATGTCAGGGAACCTTTACCTCTATCTATCTATCTATCTATCTATCTATCTATCTATCTCACAACCTCTAGATTGATAGATAGATTTATTCTCTCTATCAGTCTATACCTCACAACCTCTGAGGATGCTTGCCATAGATGTGGGTGAAATGTCAGGAGAGAATGCTTCCGGAACATGGCCATACAGCCCAGAAAACACACAACAACCCTGTGATTCCAGCTATGAAAGCCTTCGACAACATATCTATCAATCTATATCAGGCATGGGCAAACTTGGGCCCTCCGGGTGTTTTGGACTTCAACTTCCACAATTCCTAACAGCCGGTAGGCTGTTAGGAATTGTGGGAGTTGAAGTCCAAAACACCCAGAGGGCCCAAGTTTGTCCATGCCTGGTCTATACACACACACACTAGCTTGGGTACCTGACGTTGCCCGGGTTATTTGGAAAAGTCTATTTTTTAATTCTACAAAAATGCATAAGGTTGTAGATTAACTACAACTGACACCATGCCAGGTTAACCCCATGAAATTCCATCCGTACTTAAAGTTTGTGATGTTGGGCAAGTTTGCGCTAGATGCATCATCAGTGGAGTTCAGTGTGTTCTCTGGCTGTAGGCTAAACTACAATTCCCACTATGGTGAGTCAGTCCCCTCAAACCCCTCTAGTAGGTGGAGTTATTCAGGGGGGTTCTTTGTGCCAAGTTTGGTGCAGAAATCCCAGCCAGTTTACCAGCTGTTAGGATTCCTGGGAGTTGCAGGCCAAAACATCTGGAGAACAACTGGTTTAGAAGGCCTTTAGCCTTCTCTATCAAAGAGTGCTGGGACCACACCAAACTGTGACTCCCAGGGTATCCAGAGAGGAAAGGAAACAGGCAGGAAAAGGCAGATCCAAGTATTTTGAATGTGAAAAATACTTTCAAAAGTCCCTTTTGTGATTAAGCTGAAAAAGTGCTCTTGGGTGCATCTACACTGTAGAATTACCAGTAATATAGTTTGACACTGCTTTAGTTGCCATGACTCAATGTTGTAGAATCATAGAAGCTGTAGGTTTTCTCTTCCAAAGAGTGCAGGGACTTGGCAATCTATGACACCTAGATGTTCTGAGAGGAGAGGAAACAGAGGAAGTAGTTCCAGGCATCCTGAATGTGAAAAAGTTCCTTTTTGTGAGGAAACTTGAAAAGGACATCCTTCAATCTGAGAATGCGTCTGCATTGGATATCTCTCATGAAGTGTGAAAAATGGAGGAGGAGGAGGACGAGGACGAGGAGGAAGAGAGAGATGGTGGTAAAGCCCATTTGTTTTGCAAAGAAGCAAAGAAGGGAGTTGAGGGAGGGATGTGACGGCTGCTCTCATTGCCAGGGAACAGGTGTGGTTTCCTAGGTGAAGTCAACATTGCCACTGGAGAGCGCAAATAAGCATGCATGTTGAGTAAGAGGACAGGTTGGACATGGTTTCCATATCTAAAACCACAGAGATGTAAAGTTTTGAGTTATCAGAGTTTGGTGTGCATATACAAAAGCAAAGCAGAAAAAGCAACAACGAAAACCCATTCAGTACAAGAAGGGATGGTGTGGGGTGTCTACATGTGTATGAGAGAGACAATTGCAGTAAAAATATACAAGTGTTACAGGGTGTTTCAAAACGATGCACCCTATTTGAAATTGCTGTTTTTCTGCAACCACTTTTTTTGTGTCAGGAGTAACTTGAGAAACTGCAAGTCGTTTCTAGTGTGAGAATTGGCCGTCTGCAAGGACGTTGCCCAGGGGACGCCCAGATGTTTTGATGTTTTTACCATCCTTGTGGGAGGCTTCTTTCATGTCCCCGCATTGATCTGGAGCTGATAGAGGGAGCTCATCCATGCTCTCCCCGGGTTGGATTTGAACCGGCAACTTTCAGGTCAGCAACCCAGCCTTCAAGTCATCAGTCCTGCCAGCAGAAGTGGCTCCTCTGCAACCACTAACTGCCCATGAATGAACTCTTGCCCCTTAAAAGGGTGGTGCATAGAGTTTCAAAGGATTTCTGCTAGATTGCTGTGAGTTTTCCAGGCTGCATGGCCATGTTCCAGAAGCATTCTCTCCTGACATTTCTCCTGCATCTATGGCAGGCATCCTATCTTCAGAGGTTGTGAGGTCTGTTGGAAACTAGGCAAGTGGGGTTTATATATCTGTGGAATGCCCAGGGTGGGAGAAAGAACTCTTGTCTGCTTGAGGCAAGTATGAATGTTGCAATTGATCAGTTTGATTAGCATTCAATAGCCTTGCAGCTTCAAGATCTGGCTACTTCCTGCCTGGGGGAATCCTTTCTTGGGAGGTGTTAGTTTGCCCTGATTGAGACAAAGGGTTCCCCCAGACAGTAAGCAGCCAGACCTTGAATCTGCATGGCTATTCAATGCTAATCACGGTGATCAGTTGCAACATTCACACTTGCCTCAAACAGATAAGAGTTCTTTCTCCCACCCTGGACTTTCCACAGATACATAAACCCCACTTGCCTAGTTTCCAACAGACCTCACCTCTGAGGATGCCTGCCATAGATGCAGGCAAAACGTCAGGAGAGAATGCTTCTGAAACATGGCCATACAGCCTGGAAAACTCACAACAACCCAGTGATTCCGGCCATTAAAGCCTTCGACAACACATTACTGCTAGATGCTTTTTCCTGCGCGAGGATGGTGATCCTGCAATATAAGGCCGAATTAGATATTCTTCATTTGTGGAGATGATGATGATGATGATGATGATGATGATGATGATTTGTTTCTGGCGCAAAATGGTTAGTAAAATGCAATAACTTGATAACTCATAATACCATTTGTAACTTTTTGTGTAATTGTAACATATTGCTATCGTGACATTTACTGCTTTGAAACTGGACCCATCATTTTGAAACACTGTATATGTCAAGCTATTGAGAATTGCAGAATATGATGTCTTGCAAGTATGTCTACAGAACAAAATGTTTATTACATACTCAAAGAACATCAGGGAACATCTGGGCAAGCTGCAGGGATGTGTACAATTCATTCAAACCCAACTAATGAAATGGCCTGGGATCCTAGAAGCATTCACAAGAGATTGATTTTCTGTTTACATTTGGATTATTGCCTTCACTCAGTTTCACTTAACATTTTTAAAATGTCCTTGTAGGATGGTGAATAAACAGGGCAAATACAAAATAAACCCGTTGCTAGATAAATTAGAATTTAATATATGAAGTATTCAATGCAAAATAATGCAATTCCAACCTGTTCAAGTTCATAGCAGCCGGCAAGTTAATAGTTGGCAAGTTTTGGCATTGCATTCCCCAAGAATATAGTAATAAGCAATTTCTTAATGCTCTGCAGGCTGAAAATATTCAAAAAAGTAACTTCCTGCCCACAAATCATTTGAGATCATTCTTGACTCTAAGTGACTTGGAAACAGGTTTTCTTCTGTACAAATGCCTGAATTTGGAGATTTTCTCTCATGTCCTTTGTTGCTGTGTGTCCTTAGGTCATTTTCAACTCCTCTCAACCTTCTCTTCTGCGGGCTAAACATGCCCAGCTCTTTGATCTGCTCCTCATAGGGCATGGTCTCCAGCCCTTTGACCATTTTAGTTACACTCCTCTGGACAAGTTCCAGCTTGTCAATATCTCTCTTAAATTATGGTGGCCTGAATTGGACTTGAAAACTATCACACCACAGAAGGCTCTTGGTTCTGATCTCCTATCAAGCTTAACATTGTTTTAGGTGAGAATGCAAGAGTCCTTCCTAGTGGCCGCACTCTTACTTTGAAACTAGGCCACTGATTTGTACTCTTCCAGCATTATATTATGAAGATACTCCTGAGCCAAACAGGTTGAATACTTGGCTACTGTATGGCTCAGCTAGCCTTCGGGCAACTCATGTGACCACCTTCTTCTGCTGTTTTGCATGACAGTATTCCAGCATATTTTACTTCCTCCTCTTCTCCTCAACTCCATGATTGCTTTGACCTCATCACCTGTGTACTCTGGGGGATCTGTCGTTTCACAATAAAGAGAACAGAGATTTACAGAAGATGGAGGTATCATTGAGCACACTACCCAGCCCCCTTCCCCACCAGCATTTATCACAAGGTCAGCTGAATCCAGCTCAAACTAGGGTACAGGAAAGAGAGCCTTCTTTTCTAAAAAGAATGTATAAATTACATCCAATTAACTACTTCAGTTATTTGTCTTATTTATATCCCACATTTCTCCCAGCAAGAGCCCTCAGTGGTGCAGCAGATAAAACTGCTGAGCTGCTGAATTTGCTGACTGAAAGGTCAGTGGTTCAAATCTGTGGGGCAGGGTAAGCTCCCACTGTTAGCCCCAGCTTCTGCCAACCTAGCAGTTCAAAACATGCAAATGTGAGTAGATAAATAAATACCGCTCTGGCGGGAAGTTAACGGTGCCGTTATCCACCCTAAGACCTAAGACCATGCAGTCATGCCAGCCACATGACCTTGGAGGTGTCTATGGACAACGCTGGCTCTTCGGCTTAGAAATGTAGTTGAGCATCAACCCCCAGAGTTAGACACAACTAGACTTAATGTCAGGGGAAAACCTTTACCTTTATCTTTCTCCCAGCACAGGATCCAAGGTAGCATACAACTTTAGAAAATCACAGTACAGTTTTAAAACCTCTTAATACAAAACTTAAAATAAAATTCTTTTAAAAAACACATTAAAAACAAGTTTAAAACAGCATTAAAAGATGCTTCAAAAATAATTTTAAAAACACACATCTCATTAAAATCCTTATCTGCCACAACACACTAAAAGCCAAATTCGTTCTTATATAAAAAGATATTTATCCCTCAGTGGAAAGATAGCTTGGGGGTTGCACTGCCCCCGCCACTTGTCCTCTTCCTCCTGCTCCTCTTCCTTGATGGCCTGCCTGCCGAGGAAGAGGAGGAGGAGGAGGAGGAGGAGGAGGAGGAGGAGGAGCCTCTTCCCCAGCAACAGGGGAAGAGGCTCCTACTTCTGCCACCCTCCCTATTATCCATCAGTTTCACTTATCCAACATTCTGCCTGCCAGTTTATGTCGGATAACCAAGACTAAGGTACATCAGACATTCAATGCTGTTATGCACAGACAGGACAGACAACAGATAAAGGTATATAGGCATTTCCCATCTTTGGCGTCCTGGAGGTTGTGCTAGATTCCAGCCACTGGGGAGGGAAGGGGTGCTGTTGCTCCAACCCTCTTATTTTGATTGCCAACATTTTTCTGGTATTTCTTTTATGGTGCCATTAAAATACCTATTTATCTACTCACAGCTGTTTTCGATCTGCTAGGTGGGCTGTGAGCTGGCCCGGGCTTCAAACTGCCAACCTTTTGATTGGTAAGATTCATTACAGCTGTTGGTTAACCTGCTGTGCTAAAGCCCGACCTAACCTAGCCACAGTATTTTGAACCCACATCAGTTTTGAAAGAGCTTCCAGAGGTAGCCCCATATATTTATTATTCATTTGTTTAGAATATTTACCCTGTTTCCACAAAAATAAGACATGCTCTGAAAATAAGACCTATTAGAGGTTTTGCTGAATTGCTAAATATAAGGCCTCCCCTGAAAGTAAGACCTAGCAAAGATTTTGTTTAGAAGCATGCCCACCGAACAGAACACCAGAGCATGCAGGATTGGTAAATGTACGTACCATAGATTATTGTGCATGGAAATAATGGTAGCAACAAGAAATTCTTGATAGGATTCACAGTTTGTCTGATTATGCTGGTTTGTGATGACAGGTACTGTACAGTATATAATAAATGTTCATTTTTTTGTTCAACAATAAATATGAATTCTTTATGGAAAAATAAGACATCCCCTGAAAATAAGACCTAGTGCACCTTTGGGAGCAAAATTTAATATAAGACACTGTCTTATTTTCGGGGAAACACAGTATACCCAGCTTTTCAGTCACAGAGACTCTGAGAGCAACATACAGATTGTTAATTTAACATTTCTCTTTCTTCAGGTTTACAATCTAAATAAGACAAAACACATAAGGAAAGGGGAATGGCAGGGTGGAGGGAATTAAATCCAGTAGATAGATACTGCCTCTTCTTTTCTCCCTCTAAGGTCAGGGCAGTAGCAGTTAGGATGCAAAGTGGTCTTTTATGTGTTTCTGTGCCTAGGCACGATGAAGCCATGCCTGCCTATTGTAAGCTGTGTTACAGTAATCCAAACAGAATATAATCAAGGCATCTGTCACTGTAGCCAAATCTTAATAAACAGACACACCAGTTTTAGCTGTCCAAACACCACTCATAGCCACTGCTGAAACGTGGACATCCAGGCTCAGTTCTCAGTCAAGAAGCATGTCTAAGCTGCAAACCTGATATTTAGGGGGAGTGCAACCCCATCCACCAGAGGCTGAACCCCTAGACCCTGATCTGCCTTTTGACTGACCCAGAGCTCCTCTGTCTTGTCTGGATCAAGTTTTTATTTGTTTGCTTTCTTCTAGTCCATTACTGACAGTAGGCATTGGTGTAGTACAGAGATAGCTTCCTTGGATTTCGTGGAAAAGGAGAGGTAGAATTAAGTGTTATAAGCATAGCCGGTATCTGGAGTGTTAGAGCTGTACGGCATCACCAGGATGGCATCCAATTTCAAAACACAAAATCTCCCAGCAGTTTCATGTAGTTTTTAAATATTATGGGGGGAAAGCAGCCTTGAGAGAGACCTACAAGCCAATGTCCATGGTCTGTTAAATGCAAGGCCTGTGGGCCAAATCTAGCCCTCCGTGTAATTTTATGTGGCCCTCCAGGTGTTGGACTATAATTCCTGTATTCCTCATCATGAGACATGACTAGAGCTGGCGTGTGCTGTGATACAGTAAAATCTGGAAGGCTGCAGTTTGTTCTGTTTAGTCAAGATAGTGGGTTTTGAATTTAGATACAAAGCTTGTAGATATCTGATTTTAAAATATCCTTTAACCCTTCCCCAACATCAGATTAGTAAGTACTGTTGGGTTTCAATTCCCACTACCTTCATTATTTTATTATTATTATTATTATTATTATTATTATTATTATTATTATTATAAAAGTATGACAGAGCAAACAAGATAGATATGCTGGATTTCGTTTCACAAAATCACAAAATCAGCTGTGCTGGCGGTAGTGTAACTACCGGCAGGTCCAACCAAGCCAGAGAGGTCTCAGCTGAGGAGTAGAACTAAGAGCACCTAACCCATTAGCATTATGGAGAATCAAACCAAAACAAAGTCTATACTGGCTCGGTTGTCGCCCAGGATAAAAAGGACCGCGGTGGATGCTGCTGATTCTGGACATCCATCAACAAGTGGGCTACGGAATCAAAATACAAATGAACAGTCACAGAAATGGCAGAAATATACAATGCCAGAAAACCGCACAATAATAATAATAATAATAATAATAATAATAATAATAATAATAATAATAACAACCCCCTTTTTCTCTCCACATGGAGACTCAGAGTGGCTCACAACTAAAAGCATTACAATACAACTTAAAATATACAAATATTAAAACAGTATTAAATGTCATTAATATTAAAACAATTCAGGTTAAAACCATAAAAGCATATAAAATCACAGCAGCAAAGGCTTCTTTAAAAGCCTGTCTGAATAAATAGGTTTTAACCTGTCACTGGAAGGGCAGCAGGGAGGGGGCCATTCTGGCTTCCCTGGGAAGAATGGAGTTCCAGTTTTGAGGGGCAGCCACCAAGAAGTTCTGCTCTCTCTTTCCCACCAATCGAACTTGAGATGGAGGTGGGATCGAGAGAAAGGTCTCTCCTGGAGATCTCAGGTCTTGGGCAGGTTCGTACAAGGGGATGAAGTCGTCCAAATAGCCTGGACCTGAATCGTCCAAGGTTTTAAAGATTATAATAAGCACTTTGAATTGTGCCCGGTAACAAACTGGCAGCCAGTTGAGCTGCTGCAATAGGGGGGTTGTCTGTTCCCTGTAGCCAGCCCCAGTTAGCAACCTGGCTGTAGCTTTTTGGACCAACTGCAGTTTCTGAGCACTCTTCAGAGGCAGCCCCACATAGATGCGTAGAGTACAGTAATCCAGACAGGATATAACTAAGGCATGTACCACTGTGACCAGATCTGGCTTTTCAAGGAACGGGTGCAGTTGGTGAACAAGTTTTAATTGTTCAAAGGCCCTCCTGGGCAATGCCGACATCTGGGGATCCAGGTTCAGCGCCAAATCCAGGAGCACTCCCAAACTGCGGACCTGCCTTCAGGGGGAGTGTGACCTCATCCAGCACAAGCTGGATTCCTATTCCCTAATCTGCCTTCCAACGGACCAGGAGTACCTCTGTCTTCTCTAGATTAAGTTTCAATTTTATTTGCCCTCATCCAGTCCATTACTCCAATCTGTATGACAAATAATCAAAAGTGACAGGAATTGTCATTCAACAACATTTGGGAACCCAACCTGAGTAAAAACGAGAAAGCACTGATTGCCATGTAAAAATACATAGTTGACCCTCTGTATCCATGAATTCTCCATTCATTGATTCAATGGCCCTTTCAAGGCAGAGAACTGGTTGCTCTCTAGAACAGTGGTTCTCAGCCTGTGGGCCGTGGCCTACTGGTGGGCTGTGAGACCTAAAATAAGGTCCGTGGCTCTAGATTATTAAATATGGTTTTCTGTGGGTGAGCAGATGGCAATTACTGGATGGCATATTTCACTAGTTCTCAGATTATTAGTGAAAATCACAGATAATAGTAAATGCAATTCAAGGAATGACTGCTATAGAGTTGTACTGGAAGGCTTAGGAAATGAAACTGCAGATACCATTCCTGAAGATATGGGGAGCATACTGTATTTGGAATCTGCATTTCAGATATCATAGAATCCTTTAAAGGGGAAGGCCATTTTTCTTTAAATATATTAGCATTCTTTCCTCTCATAAAAATGTCATACATGTCAGTTTATTTGTGAAGATTGTACATCAACAGTAATTCAGCCTAATAAGACTAATTTGCAAGTATTTGTTTTCTCATACTTAGCAATCAAAATCTTGTAATAATAATTTACCATTATTTGGTATTTTTACAGCACACGAGGATTTAACAAGGAAGTTTGTGGTTAGCAATAAATCTTCATTTACATCCTACACTTCCCCCCAGAACTCCCACATTTTGCTCCATCACCTTGTATGTCTAATCATGTTCTAAGCATGTTCTATTTATACAGCAGCAGTTTCCCTCATACTTATCCTGGCTTCATATACAATTCTGAATGTGCCAATATTGTACAGTAAGTGTGATTTATGGAGTGCCATCATCTCACCTCCACTGTATTACTCTATATATTTATATGAGTGGGAAAGGGTGCCTCTTTACAGTCCCTAGTAAAACCACACATATAGCAAAGACATGGCTTTTAGAGTACATCTATGATGTACTCTAAGGAGAGGACACATGCATAGGTTTGCCCATCCAATCATCCTGGTAGGACTCCTGTGCTTAGGTAGAGTTGCTGGGTAAAAACCAAGACAGGACTCTTGTACCTGTAATAGTTGTGTAAAAGAGGAGATTCCAGTAGGTGTGGCGTATTACACAAGCTCTAGCTTCTTCTGTATAATTGACCTCTTTTAATTTTGTCATTGTATGCCATTTTAAGTGGCTTGGAAGACATCATAATAGTTGATGGAATGCCCCTTAAGGCCTTTGGCTCCATATTAGGAATGATTTCACCATTAAATAATTTCACCTATTGAATAACTATCTGTCATGAAGCTTGCCAACATGCAGGAGTTTCTCTGGAGAAAATAAGCAAACAACCACACAGAGAAACAGCTGGCAGAATTCTGGTCTCTGTTACCAGTCACTGAGGAGGCTCTCTCTATATGGCTTCCTTGACTCAAGACACAGGACAGATCTTATGCTAAAAGGAGAGCAGCCTATGTTCAGCAAGGGGGCGGAGAAGGGAAAGCAACAGCCGGGAAAGTAACAACCTTTGCAGAACAGGGAAGAAGGAATATTGCCTCCTAACCGCTCTTCTGATGCCCATGACCCAATGGTTGCTCCCAGGGAGGCTGGAATACCCTTGTCCTTGCATCATTAAGTTGAAATATTTTAAAACCATCAGGTTACTACAAACTAGGGTAGTTTTAATGTTGTGCAGGACTGTTTTTAAAAGATTTGTATAGAGAGCCAGCGTGGTATAGTGGTTTGAACATTGGATTAAAATCCTGGAGACTGAGGACCCATCCAGACAGTCACAAACTGCAGGACCTGTCTCGGTGAAACAACACCTCTGGTACTAAATTAATTCAGAACAAACAAGGGTTTCCTTGGATTCATTGACTGTTCTTTGCAGCCAGACACTTGCAGTATACCAGTGTCCTCTCCTGAAATTAATACAGTACATTATTCCATACTAGCTTTTTAAAATGTTCTTAATAGACACAGATAGGGGGCAGCATTGCTTTATTCATTACTAAAGAGCAGCAGAACTTGGGAAATCACATTTTGCCAGCAACATGCAGTGTAAATGCTGAGAAGTTGGACATTCACCCCATACCTCCCACTTATTGAAGTTTTTTTGTGTCAGGAGTGACTTGAGAAATTGCAAGTCGCTTCTGGAGTGAGAGAATTGGCTGTCTGCAAGGTCATTGCCCGGGGATGCCCAGATGTTTTACCATCCTGTGGGAGGCTTCTCTCATGTCCCTGCATGGGAAGCTGGAGCTGACAGATGGGACCTCACTCTGCTCCTCTGATTTGAATCACCGACTTTTCGGTCAGCAGTCCTGCTGGCACAAGGGTTTAACCCATTGCATCACCGGGAGCTTTTACAAATACTTTTGATCCACAATCATAATTTTATTTATTGTTCACTCTGAGGCAGAAGCTCTTTTCGATTGTCCACAATATCTATGCACAAGATCCAGTCCCCTATATTCTGTCCCATTCCCCCAACGTTTTATTATATAGTGAAATGTTTTACCTTCACATGTTAGCTACTGTTTCTTTGTTGCAGAAAGTGAGATCTGGCTTCTTCATTTCCTGCTCCATCAAAGTAATTCAAGGACACTCTCTTTCTACTCACTACCCAGTTAGGGAATTTTACAAGGAAGCATGTACAATTGCAGGAATGCTTTCCTTCCAGATTACTCCACAGCCCAGCATCCTCACTTTGAAGCAGGTATTCCCTCTTTCCCTCTGATGCCCAGTACCTATTCCATGCCTTCCAACATTTAACAGATGAAAACTGGGACACAAGTGGCAAGCAAAATCAATGTGTGGTCAAGGTGACAAAAGCTATTAATGAGGAAAAACAGACAAACTAGAACAGAGTGTTGCAGTGTGCTTTTGTCAGAATCTCCAGAAGAGGTCAACAGTCTGCCCCCTCCAATAGTAGTAGTAGTAGTAATTTATATCCTGCTTTATCTCTCTAAAAAGAAAACCACAGCTGCTAACAACACTAAAAACAATATTTATTTATTTGCAGTATTTATATTCTGCTCTTTTCACCTCAAAGGGGATCAGGGTGGATCACAGAACACACATATACAGCAAACATTTAATGCTGTCTATACATTGACAAAACAGACAATTGTACATAGATAGAGGTATATATAGGCTTTTTCCATCTTCAGCATCTTGGAGGTTTGTGCTCGGTACCAGTCCGGGGGGGGGGGTGTCGCTCCACCTCCCTGCCAAAGAGCTTTGTTTTAAAACTTGATCGAATTGCCTGCATTTTTTTGGCATTTTCCTTATGGGTACCTTAATACCTCCCCGCTTTTCAGCGGTACCTATTTCTCTACTCACATTTTGCTTTCAAACTGCTAGGTAGGCAGAAGCTGAGTTAAAGGCCAGGAGCTCACCCCGACCCAGACTTCAAACAGTTAACCTTTCAATTGGCAAGATTTACTGTAGCTGGTGGTTTACTGCACCTGCTGTGCCAAAGCCTGGCCCCAATACAACAATCCTCTGATCTCCTCCCCATCTAAAGGAAAAGTTAAGCATCTTGGGGCTGGCTCCGCCTTTTACCTGTGTGCCACAAGTCTCTGTTTTGCCTGGAAAAGGAAGATAGATACCTGCTGGAACAGAGACTCACGCCATGTACACCTTCTCAATAGCACCCTCACATTCAAGAAGCAGGAAACATCAAACTCGTGAATAATCGAAACTACAAATGTGAAACAGGCAAAAGTGGAGGGCCAGCTATATTGTTTACCCATCTTTATATTGGAGTGAATAACAAAACAGCTTAATAACAAACACTCAAATATATTTTAGACACCGTATTAACTGCATCCTACTGGCATACAGAACAAACTTGTAAGAAGTGCTGTTTGTGTGCTTTTAAATCATTTAGGCATATGTTTCATGTTGACACAAGCCAAGGTCTTGACTCAAGTGACATATCTGCGATAATGCCTGGGTTTTTGCACATGTGTGCACTGCTTACAGTCAGGGGCAGGGTATTCTAGGAAGCAATGTGTCGCTTGCTGTATTTGTTTATGTGTGATCATTGAGAGCCAGCATGGTGTAGTGGTTTGAGCTTTGGACTATGACTTGGGAGAAATTGAAACTGGCAGCTAAAAAAGCCAACGGGATTTTGGCCTGCATCAATAGAAATATAGTGTCTAGATCCGGGGAAGTCATGCTACCCCTCTTACTTACTTACTTACTTACTTACTTATGCGATCCCTCGTAGTTCGAGGATGAAGGTCCTCTGTCTTCGCTATCTTGGGGATAGATCCGTAGATGGCTGAAGAGACCTATTCTTGATCTGCATGTTCTATCCCTCTATTCTGGCTTGGTCAGGCCACACCTGGAATGCTATGTCCAATTCTAGGCACCGCAATTGAAGGGAGATGTTGACAAGCTGGAATGTGTCCAGAGGAGGGCAACTAAAATGATTAAGGGCATGGAGAACAAGCCCTATGAGGAGCAGCTTAAAGATCTGGGCATGTTTAGCCTGCAGAAGAGAAGGCTGAGAGAAGACATGATAGCCATGTATAAATATGTGAGGGGAAGTCATAGCGAGGAGGGAGCAGGCTTGTTTTATGCTGCTCTAGAGTCGAGGATGCGGAACAATGGGTTTAAACTACAGGAAAGGAGATTCCACCTGAACATCAGGAAGAACTTCCTCACTGTGAGAGCTGTGGAACTCTCTGCTCTGTGGTGGAGGCTCCATCTTTGGAGGCTTTTAAGCAAAGGCTGGATGGCCATCTGTCAGGGGTGTTTTTAATGTGATTTCCTGCTCTTGGCAGGGGGTTGGACTGGATGGCCCATGAGGTGTCTTCCAACTCTATGATTCTATGAAATTCCGCACAACCATAGAAATTCATTAGATGACCTTGAGCAAGCCACACTGGAGCCTCCGGTGGCGTAGTGGACTAAAGCCTCATGACTTGAAGGTTGGGTTGCTGACCTGAAAGCTGCCAGGTTCGAATCCCACCTGGGGAGAGTGCGGATGAGCTCCCTCTATCAGCTCCAGCTCCATGCGGTGACATGAGAGAAGTCTCCCACAAGGATGGTAAAAACATCAAAACATCCGGGCGTCCCCTAGGTAACGTCCTTGCAGACGGCCAATTCTCTCACAACAGAAGCGACTCAAGTTGCTCCTGACACGAAGAAAAAGAAAAAAAAAGCAAGCCACACTCTCTCCATCTAAGGGGAAGTCAAAAACACCTTTGAACAACTCTTGCCAAGAAAGCTTAAGCTTAAGCGGCTGAGGGGGGGAAAGGAAAGGGCCTGAGGCTGTTAGGAATAGTGGGAGTTGAAGTCCAAAGTTTGCCCTGCTCGGTTGCATTTGTTTCTTCCAGCATCTCTGTGTCAACTCTTAAACGGGGCTCCTTGCGGTACGCGCTTGCGGCCGGCAGGTGGCGCGGGCGGCTTGCTTTTTCCGGAGCCTCCTTCCTTCCTTCCTGCCTTCTTTCCTTGGGCGCCGTTGCGAGGAGGCAGCTCCCCGGACAGCTAAGCGGGGTCCTCTGGCGGTTGCCTGCTCGCTCGCTTACCTTGCTGCCTGCCTGCTGACACTTCCTGCGCGGCTCAGTCGGCGGAGGAGGCTCGCCGGGGATGTTGTGTCTCCCGCCGCCGCGCCTCCCCCACCGGCGACCGTTGAGGCGGCAGAGGCGGGCGGCGCATGGGCCCCGGAGGGAGGCTCCCCTTGCACCCGCGGCGGGCATGACCCGGGGCAGGTGAGAGCGGGGCGGATGGAGCCCTCGGAGAGCGGTGGCGGGGCTGCTGCTGCTGCCGCTGCCGCCTCCTCGTCCTCCGCCGCCTCCTTCACCTGCCCCAGCTCCCCGTCCTCGGCCAGCTCCGAGACCTCCTTGTGCCCCGAGCCGGAGAGAGCGCCCGCCTTGGGAAGGAGGCACAGCAAGAAGCGCTTCGGGCTCAAGATCTTCGGGAGAAGGTGAGCCCAAAGCCGAGCGGGAGCTGGCCATCTGCCGGGAGGGCTTTGCTTGTGCCTTCCACTCGCCACAGCTCCGCTTCAAAGCAGTTGTAAATTTGCAGGGTCTTTTTTAAAACATAGGGTGCACCTATGCCAGGAATTGGCAAACTTGGGTCCTCCAAGTGTTTTGGACTCCAACTCCCACAATTCCTAACAGCCGATAGGCTGTTAGGAATTGTGGGAGTTGAAGTCCAAAACACTTGGAGGACCCAAGTTTGCCCATGCTTGATCCACACTGAACGTCAGAGCATCTGTTTGACAGATATAGTTTGGCTTTTATGACCAGAATTACTGGGTTGCTGAGAGTTTTCCAGCCATGTTCCAGAAGCATTCTCTCCTGATGTTTCGCCTGCATCTATCGCAGGCATCCTCAGAGGTTGTAAGGTCTGTTGGAAACTAGACAGATGGGGTTTATATACAATGTGATGCGGCAGCTAAAAAAGCCAATGGGATTTTGGCCTGCATCAATAGGGGAATAACGTCTAGATCCAGGGAAGTCATGCTCCCCCTCTATTCTGCCTTGGTCAGACCACACCTGGAATACTGTGTCCAGTTTTGGGCACCGCAGATGAAGGGAGATGCTGACAAGCTGGAAAGCGTCCAGAGGAGGGCAACTAAAATGATTAAGGGTCTGGAGAACAAGCCCTATGAGGAGAGGCTTAAAGAGCTGGGCATGTTTAGCCTGCAGAAGAGAAGGCTGAGAGGAGACATGATAGCCATGTACAAATATGTGAGGGGAAGTCATAGGGAGGAGGGAGCAAGCTTATTTTCTGCTGCCCTGCAGACTAGGACACGGAACAATGGCTTCAAACTACAGGAAAGGAGATTCCACCTGAACATCAGGAAGAACTTCCTCACTGTGAGGGCTGTTCGGCAGTGGAACTCTCTCCCCCGGAATGTGGTGGAGGCACCTTCTTTGGAAGCTTTTAAGCAGAGGCTGGATGGCCATCTGTCGGGGGTGCTTTGAATGCGATTTCCTGCTTCTTAGCGGGGGGTTGGACTAGATGGCCCTTGAGGTCTCTTCCAACTCTACTATTCTATGATTCTATGATTCTATGATATATCAGTGGAAAGTCCAGAATGGGAGGAATAACTTGTGTCTGTTTGAGGCAAGTGTGAATGTTGCAACTGGCACTGCAGACTAACTCAACCAGAGAAGTCAGCCATAGCAGAGCACTTGATGAACCAACCTGGGCACGGCATATTATTTGATAACAATACTGACAACCCACCATGTCAGACTCACACAGAAAAGCCATTGAAATCCACAAGCATGTGGACAATTTCAACAGAAAGGAGGAAATTATGAAAATGAACAAAATCTGGCTACCAGTATTAAAAAAAAACTCTAAAAGCAGGACAGTGAATAAGTGCAACACTCTGAAAACAGGGGAATTCTAGACATGAATCGGCCAGCTAACACCTCCCAACAAAGGATTCCACCCAGGCAGGAAGTAGCCAGTCCTTGAAGCTGCGATGCCATTCAGTGCTAATCAAGGTGTCCAGTCGCTACATTAACACTTGTTTCAAGCAGAGAAGAGTTCTTTCTCCCACCCTGGACTTTTCATAGATATATAAACCCACTTACCTAGTTTCCAACAGACTTCACAGCCAGACGAAGCACCAGGAGAGAATGCTTCTAGAAGATGGCCATACAGCCCGGAAAACTCACAGCAATCCTATAGTTTCTCTTATCAGCAGGAGTAGTGTTCCTTCCTTTTTTAAAAATGGTTAAGAGCTTTCAGTGGCAGTCAAACTCCACTCTCCTCCAACTTGCAAATGTACCTGAAAATTTACTATTTTGGCCAAAAAAAAAAGCATTTAAAAAAAGTTAAGTTTCTTATGACATGATGGGGTCACAAAGGCAAAAGTTACATTGCCATTTTGCTCTCTAGGATGATACATCTCCTGTAATAATCCTCTATCATGTCTGAGGCCTCTGAGTGTTGAAGTCCAAACTATTTGGAGAGGAAAAAAGGACTTTCATTCTCCAAATATTTTGGACTTTGACACTCGAGAGCCTTGGCCAGCACCAGGGAAATGTAGTCCTCACTATTTGCCGAGCCAAAGATTTGCCAGCCAATCCTAGAGAGAACTAAAAGGTGGAGAAGTAGGTGCTGCAAGTCTGTTTTGCCAAACAGCAGAAGGGAGGGTCCCCAAAGCAAAAATCATATGCCGGAGTGTGAAGAGATGTCATCTATGTTTTCCTTCAGACTGTCCTTTTGAATATGTTGTTGTGCAGAGTGAGCCAAAAGTCACAAAGGGATTCCGTATTTAATCATTCTTCATTTATTTTTTTAAAATTCACAATGCCGTAGCATACAGAATATATAAGAAATACATTTACATTACATGTGAGAAATGAAATCTCGTGAACTGAATATTGTACATTTTTATTTTATTGTACCTCAGACCCCTTTGTGACCCCTTTGTAGTCCACCCTGTACATCATCAAGCCTTGGGGAATGGAGCAGGAAATAACGGTTACTCTAAAGGATTCACAATCTTGTATGTAATCACTACATGGCTTCTAAGCCAGTGGTAACAGATGTCGGGCTTGTGGGGCTTTATAATTTCATTGTTTTTTTTCCATGTAGAACTGGGTTAGGGGATAAATTGAAACACTTCTTTTCGTTGGTAGCTCTTTCACATGCGTACACAGGCCTGGCATTGTTGGTTATTTGCAATAGGAAGACTTGTGATATTGTCTTGTCTGGGTGTATTTCACAAATTTACTCAAGAACTCAAAAGTATATCAACGTGAAGAAAAGCAGGAAGTTCTCACGGAGCCCACAAAGGCCATGTGTTGCTTTTGGGACTGTTTTGCCAGCTACTATGTGGCTACTGACACATCACGTTAACACTGGATTCTTCCACCTTAGGATTCCTAGAAGAAAAAGAGAACGAAGGGGCTTATAATTGTTTAATACAGAGGTGGGAGTCATCACCCATCTCGTGTAGCCAGCATAGGCAATGATGACGAATGCTGGGAGTTGTAGTAAAGCAACATCTAGGCAGCCGTATAGTTCCCGCCCTTTTTAATATAATTCTGTAGTATAGGAAATTTCTGCACGTGAAGCTTGGATGACCAGCCATAATATGATTATCCCTTCATGTTTGCGCTTTTGACTTTTGCAGATTTGATTCTTCACTCATTTTTAAATGTCATGTCTGGGAATCTCTGGGCCTTCCAGTTTGATTTTGTGGTCAACTTTCTATGATCATTCTGAAGTTTCCAGAGAGAATACCTTTTTCATGTGGTCATTCGGTTCTTGGTCCAAACACAAACTGGACAATTCCAGTAGAAGTTGGAAGGCTAGGATTGCCGCAGCTGCAGCATACTAGTTGACATGCAAGCCACTCAGCATTGTCACACCAAAATCCCTGTTTCTAGAGCTTTCAGGACCCAGAGTGCTGAAGGCATTCCACATTACCTGAATCCAGTTTTGTATTTGTAGCCCAGTGCTGGGCATCTGCTGACAAGCCTCTAGGGTGAATTTTAATAAGCATGAATTGTTATTTGTTTTCACTGAAGAAATCCTAATTTTGCTTCACCTAGGCAATTAGAGTTTATTTATTTACAATATTTCTACCCCTCTCTATCTCACCCTGAAGGGGACCCAAGCTGCTTACAGTTTTCGCAATCATTCAAAGCCATATTGCAATACACGTATAAAATACAACACATTAAAAATTAAAATCAAAATCGGATAAAACATAGAAATACAATTAAGACTGTTAAAACATAGCACCTAGTCCCGCAGTCGTCATTCATGTTGCTACATGTTGATTCCATATTGCACTGTGGTTTATTATGCTCCCCAAACGCCTAGTTCCATGGCCAGGTCTTAACTTTTTTCTTGAAGACCAGGAGGGAGGGGGCCTAGCTAACATCGCTGGGAAGGGAGTTTCATAGTTGAGGAGCCACCACTGAGAAGGCCCTGTCTCTCGTCCCCACCAGTCAAATGAGGTGGGCCGAGAGCAGGGCATCCCCGGCGGATCTTAATGCTCAAGCTGGTTCATAGGGGGAGAGTTCAAATGGACAGCCCATAGAGTTCAGATGGACAGCCCATAATAGCCTTTATCTGCTTGTTCCATGCCAATCCTAGTTTTTGAAGGGTGTTTGAACAGCCCTATAAGAAGTAAGAAAACCCAATTCTCTATTTTAAATTGCATTGCTAAGCATATGGTAATCTGCCATCTGCATTTGTTTTAGTGATTTAGTCTGCCATCTCTGTATTGGGACCAAGTTTAGCTATAGGTCTTATAATTATACCACCTGACCTAATTTTTAGACTTTTCTCATCTTTACCTTTACCTTCTACTTTCTTTACCACCTATCGGAGGAGGAGTTTGGTTAATTACAAAGCACTCCTGTGACATTTTGGTTGGTTTTAGTAAAAGTACAGTTGTCCCTCTATCTTAAAGAGCTGGGCATGTTTAGGCTGCAGAAGAGAAGGCTGAGAGAAGACATGATAGCCATGTATCAAGATGTGAGGGGAAGTCATAGGGAGGAGGGAGCAACTTGTTTTCTGCTGCCCTGGAGACTAGGACATGTAACAATGGCTTCAAACTGCAGGAAAGGAGATTCCACCTGAACATTAAGAAGAACTTCCTCACTGTAAGAGCTGTTCAGCAGTGGAACTCTCTGCCCCGGAGTGTGGTGGAGGCTCCTTCTTTGGAGTCTTTTAAGCAGAGGCAGGATGGCCATCTGTCAGGGGTGCTTTGAATGAGATTTTCCTGCCTCTTGGCAGGGGGTTGGACTGGATGGCCCATGAGGTCTCTTCTAACTCTGATTCTATATCTATAGGGTTCAGTCATCCATGGCTTAAAAAATACCAAAAAATGTCCAGTCTTCTGGTTGTGATTATACCTGCTCAGATATATTCCATGATATTAGCTTTTATTCTGCAAGTACCAAAGCTCAATGCATATATAAAAATATTCTTCAGGACATGACTCTGAAAATCTGGATCTACTGCATCCATAACTTGATCTATTGCTGATTTTATTTATTTATTTATTTATTTCCAGCATTTATACCCTGCCCTTCTCACCCGGGGGGACTCAGGGCGGCTTACAACAGTTGGCAACATTTAATGCCAAGAACATAATAATAAAACAAAAAACAGTACATATAAACAATTAAAACTATAAAAAATACTTCATTAAAATACATTATAACTATTAAAACATATGTAAATTAGATCAATTTGTCTAAAAACCTCATGCTTCAGCCTTCAATCGGACCATGTCGACATTATCGGATTACTCATTAAAAGCTTGTGCACACAGCCATGTTTTCACAGCCTTTCTGAAACCCAGAAGAGTTGGGGCTTGTTGGATATTTGTGGGGAGGGTGTTCCACAACTGGGGAGCCACCACCGACAAGGCCTTGTCCCTCGTTCCCACCAGCCGCGCCTGATTTTCTATTTCCTTCAAGTTGTTTCTATAGAAAGGCACTGCACTGGCTGAGTGGATTGAAGGTCAAATATTTGGATGAGTATAAACTACAAATCCAGAGCACCCCTTATTCAGAAATCCAAAATACTCCAAAATCTAAAATCATTCACAAAAATGTCTGCGATAGCGACACCTGTGCTTTCATGCACAGAATTATTATTTTGTAAAATTGCCTTCAGGCTATATGTATAAGAAACATAAATCAGTTTCGTGTTTTGACTCCAAGTTATCCTGTTTTATGCAAATATAAGAAGGTATTCCAGAATCTAAACACTTCTGGTTCCAAGCATTTCAGATAAGGGGTACTCAACCCGTAGATTTTTATTTTATTGCAGAACAATGGAAATCTAGTATAAGTAAAGAAAGAATACTGAATACATTCTGCAGAATCCGATAGAGTGGTTCCATTAATTATGGGATTTATGCAGAATATTTATCAGGACTTTGATTCAAGAGAACATTTTCCTTTTCTCCTTTTCCTGTGGCAAGTATTGAACCCTCTTATCCTTGCAGCAGATCTGATTATTTCACAAAGCTGAGAAAAACCAGGACGCTCATAATGTCAGGAACACAGACAGCAGTATTGATGAATCATTGTGGTTGGGACTGGAGTTCCTCTAGAGTTAATGTGACACTCCTACTAAGGGGTACTGCTTGTTAATGAATGGACATCTCTTCTTTGTTGCCCTTGCAGTTCTAACTTTTATACAACCAATTAGAGCTTAGGTTTTAACACTTTGCTTTGTACAGAATTTTAAAACTGTTTGGATAAATTTGATACGTTAGTGTTGGCTGGGAAAGGCAACACATTAAATTATTATTATTATTACTTCATTTTTATCCCACTTTTCTCTCATGGGTGGGACTCAAAACAGCATACAATAGTTAAAAAACAGAAATTACAAAAATACTGCAAGGATGGGCAGTTTGTAGGTGACTTTAGGCGTTTGGGGGATGGCACCAGATTCCATCAGATCTTGGAACCCGGAAAAGTTAGCCCTGGTTAGGGTTAGTATTTGGATGGAAGACCACCATGTGCTGTAGGCTACCTTTCAGAGGAAGGAACTAGGAAAACCAGCCTGGAGTATTCCTTGCTTTAAAAAATGCATGAAATTCATGGGTTCACTGTAAATCAACAGACAACTTGAAGGCACATACACCTAGCCCAAATGTCTTACAGCCAATTCACACTTTATTTCTACAGATGAGAAAACAATTCACACTTTATATCTACAAGGGAGTGTGAACTGGTGTTGCCACAGCATCACATTTCAGAAGGCCCAAATTTGTCTATATATATTTTTTTATCTCCTCAGTGCTTAGAGACAGCATTTTAGCCATTACAGTGTCACTGTGCTGACCACAAGTGCTAGGTTGAGTGTAAATTGCTTTGGGGAAGGCAGGTGAAGAGACAATTGAATGTCAAGTGAAGTGGATATACTAAATGCAACTAAAATCCTGTTGATGTTTCCTTTCAGGAATGTGCAATTTACTCTTAACTATAGAGATATGCAACCAAAAAACTGGATATTATTGTCTATAAAGACTTTTACTTTCACAGTAACTCATTTTAATGTGTCTTCTACTTTTAAAAAGGCATCTCTTCTTTTACACGTTTGGTTCTAAATTATAAGTTTGGAGCCAATATTGCTTTAGCCTAATGGAAGGGAGATTGGGGAAAGTGACATGAAATATTGGTCAGGGCTCAGAAAAGTTACTTTTTTGGCCTGATCTGCCAAATTTCCCAGCCTGCATGACCTGTGGTTGTGCTGGCTGGGGGCTTCTAGGAGTAGTAGTACAAAATAAGCTCTGCTGATTATTGGTCTCCTTTCAGTATTTTTGTTTGCTAAATCAACTGCAGATACTCGAGATACTTGGTAGGCTGGGATCCTTTATCCATGGAGAAGAAAAATAAGCTGAATTAGTGTTTCACGGTTGTGTGGCCCAAGTATAGTGTCACTGCACCAAAGGAGTTCCTCAGTGTGGAATGCTGTTGGTGTAGACTGGAAGCAAGCTGTAATTTCAGCCTCAGATGATGTAATTAGAAGCCAGAAAACAGCGCTCTAGTATCTGATTAGTCTGTCAGTGATATGTTATGGCAAATGACTGGGCTAAGTAGAAAGTTGTGGTGGCTGTTGGCTAATATTTGTGTGTTATCTTATTTGTTGATTTTTAAGGACAAGTTGCATTGAATTTGCCATTGCGACATGTGAGAAGACTGTCCAAAATACACTGTATTGAATCTACGTATCAGGAGGCTGGGACTGCAGTGTCTCTGTTGTTATTGTGGGGCCTATGGTCATTTTACTTGTTCCTCTGTTTCTAGCTTGGATAATATACAGCCAGCCCTCCACATTTGCTTCAGTTAGGGCAGTAGTTCCTGACTTGTGGGTCACAGCCCACTGGTGGGCCATGAGACCTAAGGTCTGTGAGACATGCAGGGAAAATCAGCTCTATATTATTAAATGTGGTTTTCTGTGGGTGAGCAGACTACTGGATGGCATATGTTCTGTATCAGAAACTAGAAATGAAGTGGTCTATCCAATACAATTTTCTGAATCAGCACCCCAAATAACCAAATCGAATCTAAAGTTGACCAAAAATTGATTTGAAACCCTTTTGGTACTAATGTTGGAGAGTAGTCCCTGGTCAAAGTGATCCCTGGTCAAAGTTGTTCTCGGTCAAGTGGTCCCTGGTCAAAAAAAGGTTGGAAACTACTGAGTTAGGGGCACAGGATCCCTGTAAATGTGAAAAAGTGCAAATAAAGAACTCACTGTTCTTTTTCACTCCGAGAGCACCTCCCTAGGAATTCTAAGTCTTCCAACACAACTCTATGGTTATCTTAGACCAGAAGCTGGATGTAGAATTTTACTAGAAGACCTAGAGATTCCTAGAGAGATGTTGTCTCTAGGAAGCTCTAGGAAGTTGGCCATAGAGTCACAATAGATGACTTAAAGATTTCTCGAGATAACACTTTAAATCAAATCTGTCTATAATCAAATACGCATAAGTCAAAACTGTAAATATGGAGGGCAACTGTATCTAATTCTGATAAGTATTTATCTTTAAGCATAGTAAATTGCCCTAGGTGTCTCTGGATTCTAAGATTAAGGCAAACAATATAATTCCTAAATGATCCCGTGATTGCCCGTGGAGGAAATGACACATCAGTGACGTGCTGGAAGGGCATGTATGTTTGTTGCTTTCATTAGGCATTGCTTATCTTTGTATAGTTAGAGGCATGCTAATGAGACCCACTGAGTCATGAAGGAAAAACTGATGTGAAATTATCTGAAATGAAGCCAACGTTCCCTTATTTGTGCTGTTTCACTTAAATAACTTTGTAGATGACATAGCTTTGGTCTCGTTAATCCCCAGGAAAGGCAGTGTTTTCTATAACCAATGAATAAGGAATCACCTGTCAAACCTGCCTTTAGAGGGTTTGGCTTTTGCCTAAGTGCTGCTGTTCTTTCCCCTTCAACACGAAACGTTTCTGTGATCCTCATCCGGTGAGGGAGATTACTGCTGTTATCCTCAACAGGTATCACCCATGTTCTCCTGTAGCGAGGAGTCCCATGCCCCTTTGTAAGTCTTTTACCTACATCAGAGTTGACCATCATAGTAATAAGCAGGACAAACCCTTCCTGAGGGACACAGATTTTCCCCCATCACCACACTAAAATAATCGTGGTCATAAAATTCATCCTATGGTTATGGACCTCACATCTTTGTGCCAAAGCTCCAAAGATGGTTGATTGCTGTTTTTTTGTTTTGTTTGGTTTTTTGTTTTTTTGGTCTCATTTGTTTAAACAGTTGTCTGACAGTCAGGACAAGGATCAGGTTCTGAAGTCTAGCTCTGACTTCAGAGGAATATGTGTGTATTCCAGTCAAGGGGGTCAGTTTTTGCTCTTTGCCCTCTTTTGAAACCTTTAATGGAATGAACATAGAGGTCATTGTACCTGGTAGGGCAGAAGCTGGAAAATAAGTCAACATATCAGTACTTCTCTTTGCTCTTTTTTGTAGTACAGTTGCTGTTGTCCTTCAATACATCTGTTCACACCTTCCTTCGGGAAGATTACTGTTACTATCATATGGGGCTGTATAGGTCTTTGATGGGGAACAGGGCCCACATAGAAAAAAAAACTGGGTAGAATAATCATTTCCTGTGGTAATGGATCAGAGGACACTTGCTATCTTGAAAAAGTATGAGTAAGGAGGAGCAGTTGAGGGTTATCCAAGATGTTGATCATAAGCTAGAAATAAAGACACTGTGTATTTTTGCCTAAGTAGATATAGTGGGTGCTCTTAGTTGAAAATGTATCTTGCCTTACCCTGCATGTCATTCAGCCCTTGGCTTTAAAGCAATACTTGTATGATTCAGCCCTTTAAATCATGGGATGATCCAAGGAATCATGAGACATGAAAGTGTTTTGCAGATCTATCTTTACATTCTAGTAACACTTTTTTGAGCACAGTTTGATCATTTCCACAGTTCTGTAACCACGAGCAGAGAGCTAGCTTGTGTCTTTTTTTTCTTGGACTTCAAGCTTTTAATAAATAAATAAGTCATGTTAATTTTAGTGGTTTTACAATTAGAGCAAGTTCTAACTTAGGTGCCGAATTTAGGTCCTGCTTACTCATTCTGGAGGCTATTTTGGTTCTTATGAGTTACTATAATAGGGAATTGTAGAAAAAGAAAGGTCACCTTTGATGTTTTTAAAGCAGTGAGTGGTAGTTCTATTTCACTATATGTCAAATGTCAATCAGTACTCAAGTGAGGACCTATCATTTAGCAATATCCATGCACATCTAAATATTTTTGGTTAAAGGATAATTGATTTGTCTACTGAAATTCTGAAATTTTAGTGCTAATGTTTTATCCATCTCTAGAATAGAATGGGGTGGATTTGGTGAACGAGCATATAGGAGTTCTTCAAAGCACAGAAGAGCTCCTTAGATTATAATGCCCAGAGTTCCCTAGGCATGATGATCATGCTGGTTGGACCATTGTGCAGGTTATAGCTCAAAAAAAGTAATTTTCCCAAGCTCTGGTTACTAGGCTTGAATCATTCTAGCAGTGCCAGCATTCACCAAGATTACTTTGTTGGCAAGGTGGATTGTTTTCACTTAAGCAAAAAAAGAAAAAAAAGAGGCTTCATTGATGTGGTCAAATTTAATAACTGGCTATGCTCACTTGCATGATTTGATGTTTTGGAGAAAATCTAGGGATGCTGTTTCATTTGCTGGAGGACGGAGGGGGAAGACATTGGGTGTGAATGCCATAAAAGGACAGTACATTTGAGGTATTGTAACAGATAGTTTACCCTTGCATGTTTGACTGGCTGTTGACTTGAGGGACGATGAGTTGGTGGGTAATACACAGCTGCTGTTCCAATAGTAAGCTTTTCCACTAACACTCACCCAGGGCACAGGTTGAGTTCAGCTGTATATTGACTATAGAACATGGTATTATTCTTGTATATCCATGCCAGTTGGCTGGCAATTATAAAAATTAATAGACTGGAATGGTAGTAGACTTTATCTGTGCCTCATTTTGTGAGTACTACCTCTTGGACACTTAAAATGTACTTAAGTAAGGTATGGAAACACTCTACTTTAGATGCTGTAAGCATTCCAGTCATGTTCATTTCGACAATTGATACACATAGAACTTCAACAGAGTTCCAAAAAGTTATCTTTTTGGATTGCAACTCCAAAAAAAACCCCAGCTATGGCAAAAAATGAAAACATTTTCAACCTCTGAATTTGAACATGTGTATGTATGGCGCTCTGTATGCAACCACTGTTTTGTGCCTCTTCCTGTTGGGAACTGTGTCCTAAATCCAGGTAATAGTCCCAGTTAGAGTAAACCAACTGAGTCCACGAAACTTAAAAAATCATGTTAATTCGGTGAGTCCTTCATTGAGACCATAGTCATGCTTTTTACTTTTCTGCTCCTCTTATCTTTTCTGACATTTTTTAAAAAACTCCATCCTTCTTGAGAATTAATCTGTAAATTCATTAGATTTAAGTGTTTACCTTAAAAGGGCTCCACAAATTATTCAATCAGTAGTTATAGGCAGCTCCCCAAACTTTGCAAGTGCCTGCTTAGTCCACCTTTGCGTATTTATGTGTTTGACCATGAACTAATCTTTCTCAAGCAGTTTCCAGAGAGACATCTGGGCCAAGTATGTGTTGGTAGTAAAAGGTATGGCTGCAGGACTTTTTCTCATCTTGGAAAAGTATTTTCTCAGATACAAAAGAAGATAAATCTTGTCTAAACATTGTTCTGGAACCTCAGCAACATACTTCAGGGGAAACCATTCAGGTCTGCAGTTCCTAGCCTAGAATTCCCAAATATTATTGGACTTCGACTCCCATAAGCACCAGACAATGTCACCAATGGTGCTGGACTGGGGGCTTCCAGTCTAACAATGTCTGGTTTCTTTGCAGGAAGGAGACAACAGACGTATGTTATGTGTGAGAATAAAGCAATATTTGCTAGAAATTCTTCCTATATTGGGACTGGTCATATCTTGCCTCACCTGATTTTCTGCCTCACCTGAAATGCATGCTTCTACTCTGGGCGATTCCACACGTCCCTAGGAAATTCCACTTGCCCCTCCCTTGGTGGATTCCTTGCATTCTTAAGTGTCAATATCTTTTGTTTGCCCCTCTTCAGTCAGAATGACACTTGGAAAAGCTATTTGCCTTTTGTGGAAATCTGCTCTGTGTTTAAGAATGTCAGAAAGCAGCTAATGAAACTGTTCCTGGTGTGTGTGCGTGCGTGTGTATCCCTGTCCCTTAGGTGAGTAAGCATTCACATTTCTACCTGGACTCAGTATGGGAGAAGAGCCAGGTTTACTTTAAGCACCCACACTCAGGAAGCACTTTGACAGGAGCAGCTTAGTCTCTCCCAGTAAAAAGGACCAGGAGCCAAGCAGCACTTACTGAAATTCTCTCTTCTATGCAACTTTTTAAAAGCATAGAGACTTTGCTTGAATATTGGATCTGACATCTTTACAATACATACTTGCTGCTGGTGTGGAGAAAAACCTTGCAAATGCACTTTCCCTAGCCATTGGTCACCTGCTTGCATAACCGCAATTCCATCCTTTAAGCCTGTCCACAAATTCTGCTGAGCAGTGTTACCAGCATCTAGTTTCCTTTCCTGCCACGGCACTGCTGACTCCTACTGGACAGGGCTGGGAAGCTGTTATAACGACACAATAAGCACTAAATATGCCTACTTCACAATGATGAGCAGTACAACCTGATAGTAACTATTCTTGGTGTTCTTTTTTTTTTCTTTCGTTCTTAATTCTGAAAGAGAAGAAGAATTAGTGCATGCCACAGTCCTTTAGCTCTTAGAAAAGCTACTTCTTTAGACTATAAAGGCCCTTTTTCAGATAGCTTGTTTATTTATCATGCAGATTGAAGATTCTGGGATTTGTAGTTTGAAAAGTAACTCCTCTGATTTTTAATCTTAGTACATATATGGAAATAATGCATTTGATAAACCTCCCCAGTCCATTGAAGAATTGTGCTTGCTGCATTTGTACTCACACATTCTGTGTGGTAGTGATTGGGGGGGGGGGGGGGGCTGGTTACTTGCGGGATATTTTTGCTCACCTTAGGAAGCCAGTAAATGGCAGATTGCAGGGCTAGGATCTATATTTGTAAGATAGTTGCATACTATGAATGATACTGTGAGTGAAAGCTGGCCTTCCAAAGTAATACAGTGTCCATAGCATTCAGGTTGGGATAGTAACACAGGAGAGTTAATTTTTTAATAGTTGATGATATAGAATTCCATCAAGGAGCTGATGGGAGTTGAAGTCCACTAAAATATGGAGAGAGACAGGTTCTCTGCCCTGAGAAATAGTAGCCACAAGTCAATTCAAGTTATATATATATATATATATATATATATATATATATATATATATAAGTCTAAAAGCTTTAGTCAAAATTAACCCCCCAAAAAATCTGGGCCGCCTTATCCATGGCTCAGAGTGACCACTGTAACTTAACTGTTACTGAAAGAAGATCCACCCTCTTCTCAGAGTAGAGTGGTGAAAGGTAAGAGTTTTGTCAGTGCTGGAAGGACCTAAAAGAAACACCAACCCCCTCTAGTCTCTCCGTTGTGGTGTCACTTCTGGCCTTTTAAAATACCTGGGAGGGGAAATGGTGATGGTGGCCAGGAATGACAGGCTCCCTGCAATGACTTTTGTGTTTTCTCCTCTGCATGGATTGACCCTTGACTTATCCATGACTCATATCAAATTCCATGATTTTGACCTAAAACCTGCCCTTGACTTATACATGTATTTATACAGCAGGTATAAACACATGTATAAGTCAAGGGCAGGTTTTGGGTCAAAATCATGGATACAGTAGGTAGGCCCCCGGGTAGTGCAGCGGGTTAAAGCGGTGAGCTGCTGAACTTGCTGTCCGAAAGGTTGGCAGTTCGAATCTGGGGAGCGGGGTGAGCTCCCACTGTTAGGCCCAGCTTCTGCCAACCTAGCAGTTTGAAAACATGCAAATGTGGGTAGATCAATAGGTACCACTCCAGCAGGAAGGTAACGGCGCTCCATGCAGTCATGCCAGCCACATGACCTTGGAAGTCTCTTTGGACAACGCCGACTCATCGGTTTAGAAAAGGAGAAGAGCACCAACCCCCAGAGTTGGGCACGACTAAACTTAATGTCAGGGAAAGCCTTTACTCTATACAGATGGTTATTAGATATAAGTTCAGTGATTTTCTGAGTGAATCTTTTAGGCAGACATCAACTTGAGCATACTGATACTAAGGCTCAGGCCACGTGACTTGTGATAACTTTTCATTAGCTTTGATGCACAGAAATGTGTGTTTTGAATTTTAACTCTCATTTTCATATGATGACTCATCAAAGCACTTTATTTCTCTCCTTCAATCAAGATGGGTTCTCTAGAGTATGAATAAATCCAATTTTATTTGCTGTCATCTTCAGTCAAAGTTTCCTTTGTGTTTGGTGATTGATGACACTTTTTTTTTAACTCCACAAAAAGTCTGCTTGCTATTTTAGGTATATTGTACATTATTTAGCTTTGTTAGATTTTGTGCAAAGTTCAGATTCTACAAGGAATTTGTAGAATTCTTTATGTACTTATAGATGTGAGACTTGCTCAGAATGCTTTCACTCAACTGAGATGAAGGAATAACATAAAACTTTTCTATTTACATATTATTAAGAATATATTATAGACAACCTTTTACTGGAGAGATCCGATAATCATTTAATCCCCACAGAATCTATATTTCATTTATATGTAATTGAGAGGGTAGGTTTCGCTGTGGTTTTTTTATTATGTCTCTCTTACCCCGAGTTTTAACTTAATGTTCATTGTAATGTAATGTTACCCCTTGTTTTTCATTGCTTCCTTGATTTATTTTGTAATGGATATTATTATTTATTGTATTGCTTATTGTGTTGTGATGTGTTGTTCTTTTATATTATACTAGCTGTGCCAGGCCACACGTTGCTGTGGCAAAGTGGTGGTGGTATTGGGTAAAAATTGTTGTGTAATTTTTATTTGACGTTATTTGTATTTTTTTATTAATTTTATTGTAAGTTATCTCATTATTTATTATATTTTATTATTTTCCTGTATTATATTTAATTTTCTGTTATTATAGTATTTTATTGTATTAATTTTTTAGTGTTTTTAATTATTTTTAGTGGTTTTTATTATTTTTTATTGGGTTGCTAGGAGACCAAGTTGGAGGAGCTTAGCCTTCTAACTGGCAGCAATTGGATAAAAGCAATTATTCATCTCCCTCTAATTAGGACTTTATTTTTCTTTTCTTTTTGTTGTATCAACCTAGAGGCATGGATGATGGGTTGTGTTGTCAAATTTTGAGGTTGGGGGGCCTGTAGTTTTGTTGTTTTGTGGGTCGCCGTGATGCCATCACTCTTTTATATATATATAGATTATATATTTATATTTATATTATATTTATTTAAATATAATATATTTATATTATATTATAACATATTGTATATACATATAATATTCATAATATTATATTGTAATACAATATAATACTAACAATACAATATAATAATATTAATTATATATTATATTTTACATGTAATATTACTAATAATATTACAATATACTGATACAGTACAATATAGTAATTTATTACCAGTATTGTACTTACTTACTTACTTACTTACTTACTTACTTAGGCGATCCCTCGTAGCTCGAGGACGATGGTCTTCCATCTTGGGGGTGGGTTCTTAGGTGCCTGAAGAGACCGATTCTTGACCCGCATATTCTCCCGCAGTGAGGACATCGGTTTCCAGGTGGAAGGTGGTCCCGGTCGGGGTTAGCTTGACGCTCCTTCCTCTTGGCACGTTTCTCCCTTAAGCTCTCCATTCGTGCCTCTTCGAACTCCGCAGCACTGCTGGTCACAGCTGACCTCCAATTAGAGCGCTCAAGGGCCAGGGCTTCCCAGTTCTCAGTGTCTATGCCACAGTTTTTAAGGTTGGCTTTGAGCCCATCTTTAAATCTCTTTTCCTGCCCACCAACATTCTGTTTCCCATTCTTGAGTTCAGAGTAGAGTAACTGCTTTGGGAGAGGGTGATCGGGCATTCGGACAACGTGGCCAGTCCAGCGGAATTGATGGCGTAGGAGCATTGCTTCAATGCTGGTGGTCTGGACATTCATTTTAATCACCGCTATCCTCCTCAATAGTGAAATATTTAAATTCTTCCAATTCTCTAAATCTTTTTTTATCTCCTTCCATTTTGCTCCGTAATTAAGCTCTAATATTTGATTATTTCTATTTCCAATCCAAATTCCTAAGTATTTAAATTTCTTAACAATGTCCTGCCCAAATTATTATATCTATTTCGTAATATCCCCATTATCAGAGGCAAAAAACTATTTAATGATTGGAACCGGGTAATAAATAAATTTATATGGAATAATAAAAAACCAAGAATCAAGTATGCAACGATGACCACCCCAAAAGAAAGAGGAGGCTTTGACATCCCCAATTTACAGCTATATCATGAGGCATGTGCCCTGGACTGGGTAATAGATTGGGTAAGATTGAAGATAAAAACTTTAACATTAGAAGGATATGATTTGAGGTGGGGGTGGCATGGTTATTTATGGCAGAATAAAATCAAAATAGATAAACAATTCGGAAACCATTTCATTAGATCAGCCTTAATGGCCACCTGGATAAAATATAAAAGATTCCTCTATGAAAAAACTCCTCTTTGGCTGTCTCCTCTAGAGGCAACACAACGTAGACTACTCGGTTGGCAAAAATGGCCAACATACTCTGAAATTATTAAAAAAACAGAGACAGGAGCGATTGCACCCATTATGAAAGGATGGGAGGAAATCAAAATAGAATATGAGAATATTACATGGCTACAATATTATCAACTAACTGAGCATTATAAAAAAGACAAAATAATAGGTTTTAGCACTAACACTAACTTCTGTGACAATTTACAATTTACTCAAAAGGGGAAAAAAATTATAATAATAATATACAACAAACTATTAGAGTGGAACACAGAAACGGAAATCGTCAAAGAATCAATGACAAAATGGTCTAGAAATATAGGCAGGCCGATAACCATAGATGAATGGAATGACATATGGAATAAAAAGATTAAATTGTGTTACTCGACTGATCTAAAGGAAAATTGGCTAAAGACAATACACAGATGGTATTTAACACCCAAAAAATTAGGATTTATGTACAAAGATAAGGACAACAGATGCTGGCATTGTAGAGAACAAGTGGGGTCATATTTCCACATGTGGTGGAATTGTAAAGAAATTAAAAAGTATTGGAGAACAATCCACAATGAATGTAAAAAGATTTTAAAATTAGAATTTGAATGTAAACCAGAGTATTACCTATTAGGACTATATAATTTCAAAGAAGAGAGAAAGATAAAGTCAGAGAAAGAAAAAGACAGTAAGGAAAGAATATTTACTTACGCTGTTACCGCGGCCAGACTTGTGATTGCAAGAAATTGGAAGGAGAAGAAAAATCTTTCGAAAGAACTGTGGCTGGAGAAATTAATGGACATTAAAAATATGGACAGGCTGACCTTCTTGATGAAAAAAACAACGGGAAGAGTAATGAAAAAGACAAATTGGTTGCTCCTTGAAAAATATATTCAAGATATGACGAAATGAAGAAATCAAATGTAATGAAGATGGAAGTTAGCCGATTGGAAGTCAACTCCCCCCCCCCCCCCCGGCTAGGGTTCCTTTCCTAATTGTCGACCCCTTAATCCCTTTTTTTGGTTGTTTTTGTTTTTGTTTTGTTTTGGGTTTTTCTTGCTTTTTTTGTTTTCTTTTTTTTTTTGTTTCACGTGTCTCTTTCTTCTTGCCCCGTAACAACTTAGTTGCAGCGTCCCATGTCACATCAATCCCTTAGTTCACCCTCCCCCCCCCCCCCCCCCCCGTATTTCCCCTGTTTCACTGTAAACTTTGAAATTTGAATAAAAAATATTTTTTAAAAAAATGCTGGTGGTCTTTGCTTCTTCCAGCACGCTGACATTTGTCCGCCTGTCTTCCCAAGAGATTTGCAGGATTGTCCTGAGGCAACACTGATGGAAACGCTCCAGGAGTTTGGTGTGATGTCTGTAGACCGTACACGTTTCGCAGGCATAGAGCAGGGTTGGGAGGACAATGGCTTTATAAACAAGCACCTTGGTCTCTCTACGGATGTCCCGGTCATCAAACACACTCTGCTTCATACGGAAAAATGCTGCACTCGCAGAGCTCAGGCGGTGTTGTATTTCAGTGTCGATGTGGAGAGGTGGCTGCCAAGGTAGCGGAAATGGTCAACGTTTTTGAATGTGACACCATTAAGCTGTATTCCTGGCTTTGCAGAGGGATTAGCTGGTGCCTGTTGGAAGAGCACTTTGGTTTTCTCGATGTTCAGTGAGAGGCCGAGCTTCTCGTATGCTTCTGCGAAGGTGTTTAGAGTGGCTTGTAGGTCTTCCTCTGAATGCGCACAGACTACGTTGTCATCAGCATATTGGAGTTCTATAACAGGTGTTGTGGTGACCTTGGTTTTGGCTTTCAGTCGGCTGAGGTTAAATAGCTTGCCATCTGTCCGATAGATGATTTCCACTCCGGTGGGAAGCTTCCCATCAACAAAGTGAAGTATCATAGCGATGAAGATGGAAAATAAGGTGGGGGCAATAACACATCCCTGCTTGACACTCGATTCCACCTTAAATGGTCACTTTGGGAGCCGTTGCTGTCCAAGATGTTCACAAATTTGTCAGGGCACCCAATTTTTTGGAGGATGGTCCAGAGAGCACTGCGATTCATTGTGTCGAATGCCTTTGCAAGGTCAATGAATGCCATGTACAGAGGTTGGTTTTGTTCCCTGCATTTTTCTTGGAGCTGTCGTTCAGTGAAGATCATGTCCACTGTTCCTCTGGAGGGACGGAAGCCATTCTGGGATTCTGGGAGGGTGTCTTCTGAGACAAGGAGAAGGCGGTTTGCAAGGATTGTTGCGAGGATTTTCCCGGCGGAGGTTAGAAGGGAGATACCACGATAGTTCCCGCAGTCTGTTCTGTCCCCTTTCTTGAAAAGGGTGATGATGGTGGCATCCTTGAAGTCAGCTGGGATTTTCTCTGTCTCCCACACCTTTTTGATGAGCTGGTGGAGTTGTTGTATCAGCTCAGGTCCACCCTCTTTGAAGATTTCAGCAGGAATCCCATCAGGTCCGCTGGCTTTGTTGTGTTTTGGTTGGCTGATGGCATTGCTGACTTCTTCCAAACTAGGCAGTGCTGCAAGCTCATCCCTGGTTTATTGTTGCGGGATTTGTGAGAGGGTCTCTTCGGCCACATTGGAGCTGCGATTCAGCAGGTTCTGGTAGTGCTCTTTCCAACGTAGTGCAATTGATGTTTTGTCCTTCAGAATTTTGGTTCCATCTGATGAGCGTAGAGGCTGTATGCCATGGTTTCTTGTACCAGTATTGTACTATGCTAATAATACAATACTGTATGTAAATTTAATTTGTAAGCCGCTCCGAGTCCCCTTCGGGGTGAGAAGGGCGGCATATAAATGTAGCAAATAAATAAATAAATATATGCTGTTTATATTGTATTGTTTTGGGCATGGCCCCATGTAAGCCGCCCCAAGTCCCCGTTGGGGAGATGGTGGCGGGGTATAAATAAAGTATTATTATTATTATTATTATTATTATTATTAGTTACATTGGTGTAGGCTCCTTCAATTTTCTCTAGGAGGATTTCTCTGATAGATCGAAACTGTTGCATATTTTAGAGCTAAATGTGTTTAGCCTGGAAAAGGGAAGGTTGGCAGGTGATATGGTAGTAAACTTCAAGTATCTTGAAGACTGTCACATGGAAGATAAGGACATTTGCCTAAAGATGAATTTCCTGTTCAACAGCGAAAGAGGTTACTTTAAAAAATGATGGATTCTCCTTCATTTGAGTTTTTAAAATAGATGTCAGGTGGCAAATTGTCAGGGATGTTTTACTGTGGATTCCTGCATTGGCAAGGGCTTCTCTAAGTAGTTCTTGGAGCCCTTCCAACCTTACATTTCAAATGAAAGCACATAATAACTGAGAAAAGCACATGACTGGACACTCTCTTTTGACTTAGGAGATAATGCAGTGATGATGAAGAGTGACTGAGAGAAAAATCAACTTTCAGCTTCCATCTGTGGTCCTTCTTTTTAGGGTCACAGATGGGTCACACAGTGATTTCTTACACCAGAATTTTCTGGTGCCTCTGTTCTAGTGAACAGAAATGGGAGGAACCCTTGGAGGTATCTTGCAGTGCTACTCCACGGCTTTCTGTGGTAACAGCATGAAGATGGCACCCACAACGTTCTTCTTGGAAAGAAGTTTGTTCTTCTGACTAGGCATGGGGCTGGGGAAGAGGAAGAGGCAACTTCCTCTAAACCCTGAGCTGCTGCACGTTGGGCTCCTGCATTTTAACATCAGACCTATTTTTGTATCTTGTAATTGTCTTAAGGGAAGTGTTGAATAATTGGCTCCAGCACTAACTGAGGGAAATGAAGGCTACATGTATCCGGGTTGTAGCTTGGTAATTCTTCTAATTGGGCCGACAAAAGTTGCAGATGGTGAGGATTAGATTGCTTTTTTAAATTTCCCAGTTGTCCTGAAAGGACACTTTCAAAATAATGATTAGATGCCAGCAGGGAAATATGACAACTAATTCCCCTCTTTTTTTGTACCAGGCAGTGAAGATAAGATTGCCAACAGTCATCACTAGTAGGACTGATGTTGGTGTCTGCAGGGCTAAGGTCTTCTCTAATATACCTGACAGAGGAGCAAGCAAAAAAGAATTGGTGTTTTTGTAAAGTGGAATCTTTGCCTCTTTGGTAATATTGATTTGGTAATATTACTGTCAGGTCTGTGTCTTTTTTCCACCAGTGTGAAAAACTAGGGCATTGCTCGTTTCATGCTTGGAGTATGGACAGGGTGTTGTGCTTGAAAGGTGGGAGACACAGAGGAGACCAGTTTCATTGAAGCTCAATTAAGTAACCTTTGAGGAGTAATTTCTCCTCCATCTCAAACTGCCCTGCATGTGTTTGTCAGGCTGATACAACTTTTCCATCCAAATGAAAGAAAACCTTTGTCTGAGATTCTCTTTCTATTCTATAGAATAGAATATTTCAGAGCCATCTGGTACTTCATTTAAGATGTTGGGTTCTTATTGTCAGAGATAGAGGGCTTACTATACAGAAAAGCAGGAGTGAGGAGCTGAAAGAGGTTAGGCCAAAGGCTATAAGAAAAGCTTACTTTCCTGTTTGCCTCACGAAAGATGAGGAGAATCATCGATAAGGAAAGTAGAAAGACATCCGAATGACAGCCCCAGCTCTAAATAGGTGGAAAATTAAATGGGAACTGAATGTCAGCTGCAAAAGAAGATAGAGGAATAAATTCCAGGAAGGTCTACATATTTTAAAGTTTGGTGTCAGGGGCAGGGCACTGGGTGACGTACAGTGCTTTAACTGCAGTTGTCTCCCAATAGTTACTGATTTTCAACTCCTTTTAATTTACATTTCCTCACAGAAGGCAGTGAATAAATGGGCAGAAACCTGATTTCTTTTACACATAGCTGTTTGCCAGTATTGTTCTTTCTGTTCTGTGGATTTTACATGTTGTGGTTTGTGTGGGAAGCATCATGTCAGGAAGGCAACATAGAGTGAATATCAGACCTTATGAGACTTGTCTGACATGGCTCATGAGCAACCTGATTTAATTGCTTATTTAATTTCTTTGGGAATTATCTTATTTTTTTTATTTTTGGTCTCAACTGAGTGGGTGGGGAAACCTTTGCCCCTCTAGAAGTTTTGGACCCCAGTTCCTAGGAGTCCCATCCAACAGGACTGATGGGAAGGACTGTACAAATTGAAATCCAGAAACCCGGAAGGGCAGACCTTTCCCTTCCCTACTTTAGACAGACAACTGAAAAAATATGGCCATTGGGTTTCCATATTTTGAAACAGCTGACTGCATATTTTCTTCACATGCGTAATTCATCTCATTGCATAGTGACCGTTTTACATACCTGCTCTGTTCCTGTGTAAGGTCAAGAAGTGTGTGCAGGCCACTAAAAATTCCTGTTCATAGATTGCCGAAGACATTCCTCAGGCCACTATTTCATGTTATCTACTATGGCACCATTAATGAAGAATTGAATGTAAAACGTGCCTTGTTTTCTAATGCATTTTTGGTGGTTTTCATTTTCCAGGGGGCATCATGTGCATGAATAGTGGCGGAAAGATGGTGGAGATGGGGAACCAGTCACACTATTTTTGGATGTGCAAGAATTAAACGTAACTCCCACTTTTAACTCTGAACCTTGGTATTATCTGGTCTTGGATGGGAGCAAGATATATAGAACATTTCTCAAGGAACATTGCTGGCTTTCTAATTGTTTTGCTTCTGGGCTTCAGATCTGTGCAATTATATCATACCTTGTGAAGCCTAGATATCTCATTACAAGCATGCAAATGTGCTCAGTTGCATTTCTTAGTAGTGAGGAGAATACATTTTCTACAGTTAATAACATTATTTTTTAGTGTTTATTTGAGTAACTTGCATCCTGATGAACAGGAACTTCTTGGGAGCATGTGATTCAGATTACAAACATTTGAAAAAGAGAAATTAATCAAATGGATAGCTAGCAAGAAGAGAAGGGCGAAGAAAATATTCTACACAATCAAGCTTTTGTGTGTGGTGTCAGCATTAGTGGAGTGGCATGGACTGTAAGAGAAATTTTGAAGATTGTAGTTTGTGCAATCGCCAAAGTGCGTAGGAAGGGTGTAAATTTGTGTGCATAAATGCTACATTTTGGTCGTAATGTAACAGCGAAACATCTTTATAACAGTATTAAGATTATTTATTTAAAAACTTACTTTATAGCCTGTTTTTTAATCACAAGTTCTCTCAACAGAACACATGTTAAATCAAGACTAAGCTTAAAACCATTTTAAACCATGTACATAAATATTTTGCAGTAAATCAGTTAGGCCTCAAGGACGTTTTTATTTTGTTTATGTCGATACCTAAATAAAGTCAGTGTTGTTTGTGATGGGGCTGCTAAAGGGAGGACATTCCACAACTTTATTTATATTCCAACCTTTCTCCAAAACTAGGGTTCAAAGCACTAACGTGTTGAATTCTACAAGCAGTGCTTAGGATGTTCAGTTGAGCAGGAAGAAGCCATGAGTGGTGCAGGCAACAATAAGAAGGGAGGAGTGTTGTGTGTGGGTTTTATCCTTTTTTGCCTGAGGCATGGCACGCTATGAGACAGTTTTTAAGGAGATAGGGTGAGCCCTCTATATTTAGCCTTCAGCTGTACACCTTTGGAGCTGTGGTTTCCTTTTGTGTTTGTGTTCCCAGGTGACCCTTCAGGCCCCCAAATCCGATGCTTAACTCAAACCCACACCTCTTCACTCTCTTTAAGAGGTGGAGCTCTTTCCTTCTTGAAGGTTATTGCTTTAGATGTGGTCAGCTCAGCCACGGGGGAAGGTTACTGCCTTAGACAACTGTCTTACATGCTTCACCTGCACTTTGTTATCCCTCTAAAATATGAAATGAGTTTATTTCACTCTGTACAGTGGAATGTGTCCAAGCATTCATGTAATGCCACTACTGTGTGTGATAACTAGCGCTGGGAGCATTTAAGTAACCAGCTAAAGGTTCAAGAAATGGGACCATCCGACTTCTGTAGTTTGTCTTTTCTGTTGATAATGATTTGAACTATGATTTTGTATGGCCGTGTAGTACACTGTAGCTTATTTCTTAGTGCAAGCTTTTGTGCTGTGGAATATGTACTTTTAAAAATAAAGGTGAATATGAATATAATTCTGGTCAGGTTGAGGAATGTAGGTAGGCTTGCTACACAGCAGAGTAGCAGACCCTTATCTTTTTGTGATCCTTCCCCAGTCTATCTCCTCTTATCCCTACGTGCAAGAGAAATGTATTAATGTGTCTGCAGGAAACCAAAGCCATGGCTTTTAAAGAGGGGGCCCGCTACTCAGTTTGTTCAGGAAAGGACACTTATCTCTATATCTAAAGTTAGCCTTTTGTCTTGTACAAAGTTTCTCTGTGGCATACGCAATAATACATAACTGAAAAGTGCCTGTGAGCATTCATTCATCTGCTTGGTTTACTGTTTTTCTGCATGCTCGCTGAATATGCAAAATACATAATCTTTTTATGCAGAGATGATTAGGCTGTGTACTAGTATCTTGTGCTTATTGTCCTTCGAGTCATTGAATGGAAAGAATTGGTTCAGTTATAGTTGTGTCAATTCACAAACATGGAAGTGGGTTAATACAACAAAAACCACAGTAAATTGAATTTTGTGATAATATACGACAACACAAACTGTCTGAATTGAGTATAGCACTCATGTGGACGGTCATGTGCTATATTTATTCAGAAGTCTGGTAAAATGAAGGATCTAAAATATTAAATTTCAAGCTTTACCTTAACTATTGAAATAATACAGATTTTAAAAAATATTATAATGCAGACCTGTACAACTAGGTAGGGGCAAAATTAAAATAAACTGAATTTCTTTTGAACAACAGATAGGTTTTTAGCACCTCACCAAACTACAGCTCGCAAGATTCCATAGAATTGAACCATAGCAGTTAAAAGTGTTGCCAAACTGCATTAATTCCACAGTGTAGATGCATACTATGCCTTTGAACTGTACTAAAATGGTTAGCCTTCCAGGTGTCATATGATTTATGGTGATGCAACCTCTCAAGCAGCAGGTTTTTATTTATTTATTTTTAGCTTCTTCCTCTTTGGATGTTTTGTTCCCTCTTTCTCCTTGCTCCTAGAGTGGTTGTTGCTATGTGCTTCCTTCGACTGCAACCTCTTGCACCCAAACCCTCTGCTTGGAGCAGGAGGAGGAGGCTGGTGGTGGCTCCATCTCCTACCAGCTACTTACGGTTCACCCTGGCAACTGAGCAAGGCCCGTAGACGCATGGTAGAAGTATGGCTGCTGTGGCCTCAGCTCTGGCCAAATGTGCTGGGTCTCCTTGGGTGTGGCTTCCCTGTAGCGTTTACTACCGCCCTCTCCAGCACGTCATGGTCCCCCCAAGGGCACTCTTGCCATTGCGCGGATGTCTCATGGAGTAGGGCAAGGGAATTGGTGAAAGTAGCAGCCTTTGCAGGCTGTTCAAAATATGTTGGCAGGTTGTACATTGTGTTGATATGCTATAATGTCTTCTTAATTTACAGCCTTGGCTTATTTTGATCTGTGGAGTACTGTTAACTGTTCTCTTTTCACACTTCATTAGATCAAAAACACCTTGTTCATGAAAGTGTTTGTTACTCGTTGCTATTAAATTCAGAGTTTCCACCACAGATTACAGCTTGACTTTTAGAAAATAACTCTTGCCTCTGCTGTCTACTGTGAGAAGTTTGTCCTACTTCCTGTGATGTCCTCAGGCTGGCCAAAGGCATCTTCGTGTTTCCTGTGTTCTAAGACAAGAACCTTTCATCAAGCTCATGTGTTCTGGAAAATGTTAAGTGTAGGAAAATCTGTGCCTGGATATCCTGGGCAGAGTCATGATTACGTACACTACCATGCTATTCTTTTCCATCCTGGTTAAATTTAGTGGGATTCCGTATCTGATTTTATTGGAGTGACTTTGCGTGCTATATTATGCTCTTGTAGGAATGGGGGAAATTGAATCAAGGAATGGGGGAAATTGAATCAAGTTTTTGGTCCCTCTTCTTAAGTAGTACTGTTCAGCTTTGACTGGCAGTGCTCTCTGCCGGATTCCAAAGAGGTATTTTTTCAGCCCTGCCTGAAGCTTCCATGCATTGGAGGTTTTGGATCTCATTTATGTAGAAGACATTAACTCTGAGCCCAGGATATTCTTACAATACAAATTCCCTAAATGGCAACAGGGTGCTTTCTGCTTAATCATCCTAAGTGAGACTCCCTGGTCCAAAAAGCTGTGGCCAGATTGCTAACTGGAGTTGGCTACAGGGAGCACACAACCCTTCTGTTGCAACAGATTCAGTAGCTGCCAAATTGTTTCTGGGTAGAATTCAAAATGCTGGTCCTGAGCTATAAAACCCTGTATGGCTCAGGTCCAGACTATTTGGCAGATGATATCTCCTTGTACGAACCTGTCTGGGCCCTGAGTTCCTCAGGAGAGGCCCTTCCCCCTATCCCATCTCCATCGCCAGCTTGGTTGGTGGAGACACGAAAGCGGACTTTTCAATGGCGGCCTCTTGACTCTAGAACTGTTTGGCTAGGAATGTCAGAATGGTGTTGCACTTGTCAATGCACTATTTTCTTGTGTGATGACCTTTTTGCAAGCCATGTATTTTTTGTGGACTGACCAGCTGATACATTTGAATGAACATTTCCTAAGACTGACAAAGTAAGGGTAATTTCTGTTAGGCACTCACAATTGCTCAAAGAGCAGAGTGTGACATGTGTTTGGATTTAATCAAACACTCCAGTTGCAGTGTTGTCTTCCGCTACCCACCATGCTTACATTTGCACACCTGCTTTTTCTTGCTCTTGCAGGCATTTTGAAATGCTTTCTGTATACCCTGCAGACCATCTCCTGACATTGCTAATGGTCATTGTTGAGCTGTTAATGCACTTCTGTTAAAGCTATTCCTGGCAGTGCCAGCTAATGGCAAGCTTTAGTCATGATACAAATATGGTCACAAACATGGATGTGGGTGTATTCCAATAAATGCTGCTTTGAGGCCCTCCTGGGAGGGAAGGTGGTGGTGAGATGAAAACAGTCTAGACAACTGTGCCTTTTTTTCTTTATCATTTTAATCAATTTCTCAATGGCATTTTCCAAGATTGAAATCTTAATGCTCTGTTTCCATGAGAAATATATTAATTGAGAAATATATTACTTTTAGATGTTCTGGCTAAAGTGGACTTAGAGCTTGGAAATGTTCCCCTTTTTTGAGGTAAACTGATTGGATAATTTTGAGACTTGTAGTTCAAGGAAGTAACTTCTTCAGGCTTTGCTCTTGCACAAGCAAACTTGCCATACAGTATATCTCATCTGTGGAACTTGTGCTGCCTCAAAGACACACATACTGGTTTGAATTTGGTATTCATTTCTGTTACTTTTGATGTTAGTTTGCATCAAGTGATGAACTCCCCAGGCTTTTATAACGGAATAACATCCTCTCTTCGACTTGTGTTTTGGTGGCTAATGCTTCCCCCACACATACAATGTTCCTCTGAACTTCATAGATCCTTCCTCCCACACAGTTTTTTTTCTTAACAACATCTTAATGAGAATATTTTAGCCGTCTGTTTTTTTCTTCTCGATTTTTCATTGTAATGAATACTGGGACTGAATTTGCACAACTGTGAAATAATTCAAAATTTGCCAAACCTTACCTTATTTTTCAACCAAGTATGGATTCAGGAACTTTTGTCTACAGTTGTTATAAATCCAGCAACTTCTAGTTGCTGTGCAATTAAGTTAAATGAGAGTATACTTTTAATATTGATGCAATGTTTGCCCATGGCTGAAAACACAAATGTAGTTTAGGCATGTATTTTTGTAGTGAATTTACAAGATTGCCGCCCTTGTTAGCATGTGATACCCTCAGGTTTTCAGTGTTACTTTTTAAAACAGCTACACATTTTAGCTTAAGATTTTTAATTACACAAAAGTTGGGATGGATGAAGGGGTTGGTGCCACAGAGGAAGATGGTGTAGCCATTTGGTAAACCACAGGTGGGTCAATTTTGCTCTAAAGCCTAAGGTTCCCTACCCCTGTTCTACTGTAAGATCAGAAACTAGAGGAGAGCAGACCAGAAAAATTAATTTGTGGTTCAAAGTTTAGATTTAGTGCTTTGAACAAAAAAAAAAAACCTTCATAGGCATTTTCATAAGCATCCTCAGTGTGCTGAAGTTCAAAGTTTTTTGGAAGGGAGATGAAATATGCAAAGACAAAACCAAAACAAAACTATCCAAGATTGCTTAATATGCAGTACTCTAACTGAAATTGAGTTTACTTTGACTGTTTGGGTAAGAGCTTGCATATCACTGTCTTACTTTTGCCAGTAACCGTATAATGCTGGTGTTGTCTTCTGTAGAGTCCATTTGAAAATCTGTTTTGTAAAACCACTGTTGCCCTTCAAAAGACAGGTGAAACGTACAGCTGCAGCTGTATAAAGGCCGCATGGCTCATCCCTACCCTCACCCACCACATACAAGCCTCTGTTCCCAAATAAGAAATTGTTGCCACAACCACTCCCCTTTATTCACCTGTTTTCACAGCTGCTGCTTATGGGAACTTCGCAGAAAAGGAGAGGTGTACACAAAAATACTATGAACTTTTTGTCAGGGAAGTTCTTCAGAAAATTCTATATGCCTGATACATTCTGAACATTAAACGTTGCTTTTCAGAAACAACAGGAATTACCTGTTGGCTCTCAGGGGGAACAACTTTCAGTCAGGAGAGAGGAAATTGCTGTTTGCGGCTGGCATTGCCATTAGACAGAGTAAACCACTACCCCAGGGAGTAGATTTGGAGCATTAGGAAATGGGAGAAAATTGTTAGTTATTTTGATCTGTTACTATTGTGTTGTTATTGCCAAGAATGGTGGGTGGAAAGGCACCTGTGAAGTTTTTCTGCCTCATTTCCAAAATAATATGACTAGCTTTGGATACTGTGAGCTTTGAGTGGGTGGGGGAGCTCCCTGCTTTGAGTCAGGCATCCTCTCCTGCGTTGGCTGCTGGTTGCCAAATCTCACCAATCACAAATGCCCACGTACATCTTTGACCACAGCATAGGGAAGGGAGCAGAGTGTGCCAAACCATACGTTATCAACTTCATGTGAAAGTTCTCTTTCAGTCACATTAATTGCATCGCATCTTCTGCAGCCATCGGTGGCTGTAGCCTCGATTTGCCCTGATTCTGCACTAAGCTTCTTAATCAGCAACCAGACTGTGGGGTTGTCATAAAAAAACACAGCTTACCTCGGAGTCTCGAGAAGGCTGCAGAACATCTGGAGGGTACAAAGCTTGGGGAATCTTGACCAGATGATAGTGACAATAGCTGCTTCTCTTAGATAATATATCTTACTGTGTGTTGTTAAATGTAATACCATGCTCCTTTAAAATAGCCAGTTAATACATTGAAATTACCTGGTACCACCCCATTAAGATACCAAATAGTGCTAACCAATCCTATTAGCATTTTCTGTTACTTCTCATGCTATACATGATAAATTCAAAGTTTGCTCTGTCTAGGAAATAGTCACTGTGATCTTTACTTCATGGAGCAGGCAGTACGACCATGGGGCTTTTGGGATTCTAGGTCTACAGACTCTTTGGCATCACTTTCCATTGAGGCTGGGACCAAAACAGTATCATTTTCCTGGCAATCTCCCTGCAATGTACTGGGATTCATTACTGAGGAATTTATATTGTTTGTCATGACCTTAGATTTCTAGGAATCTAAAAATGTCCAGGTCACTTGGACATAGCCTGGGAAATAATCTGATGATGACAGGTGTGCCTTAGCGTTAGTAAGTTAACATGGTAGGGGCCATGAAACCATGCATGATTGTGTTGTGTTCATGCTCCTGGTAAAATAGACAAAAACTGGGGAATGCTCATTTCAGCCTATATACATCTCAGTGGCCTTCTTCACAGTTTCCCCCCAAAATAAAAACAGCTAGCCACTGAACATTTGGAGACATGCCTCCTTTTTTTCTTGTGGACACCCTCCAGGTAAACCAAGAGTTAATCCAAGGGAACATTGTCAAGAGGCAAAGGAATGCTATATCTTGAAGAAGAAGAAGAAGAAGAAGAGGAAGAGGAAGAAGGAGGAGGAGGAGGAGGAGGAGGAGGAGGAGGAGGAGGAGGAGGAGGAGGAGGAGGAGGAGGAGGAGGAGGAGGAGGAGACGAAGACTTTCTTTGTATTCTGCCTTATCTCCCCTAGGGACTCAGGGCAGATTCCAGCCAACAAAAAACATAGAGGCAATTCAATGCCTCAAGACTGGTATAAACATGAATACATTAACAAGCAAACCAACATCAAACAACTAATTATAACATAAGACTTAAAATTGTACAGTTAAACAATAAAATTATATCTAACCATAAAAACATGAACATCAATTAACAGAGCTCCCAAAAGTTCTGTTAAAATTAACTATAATTGCAATAATATCTACTTTGCCAGCCGACCCACTAGAGCCAGAGTACAGTGATAATATCCGGTTGGAGGTATATTCGCTGACTGTCATTCTCTAGTCCTCCTCCTCTCCATATGCTAGAGAGCACAAGTGGATTTTTAATTTTTTTTTTTAAGTAGAGGAGGGGCCATTTTTTTCTCTTTAGGGAGGGTGTTCCAGAGGTGGGGGTGATCATGGAGAAGGCTCTCTCTCTCTCATTCTCACCATTCATACTTGAGACGGGGGTGGGACTGAGAGTAGGGCTTCCTCCGCTGACCACAGTGTCTGAGTTAGTCTATAAAGGGAGATGCGGTTTTTCAAATAGCCTGGACTCAAACCATTTAAGGCTTTAAAGGTAATAACCAGCACTTTGTATCTAGCCCAAAAGCAGACCGGCAGCCAGTGGAGCTGCCGTAACATGGGAGTATGATTCTATGAACTCAGGTTTTACTCTAAAATATTTAAGAAACTATCATCATCATAATCATAATCACTCATGACCGAGAATTATTGTCTTCCAAGGGTAGTGTCTTGGCAGTGGGTCCATAAGTTAATGTAGAGATCTCTTCTGGATTTACATGTTCTTTCACAATGAGAATATAAATTTCCAGATAAAAGGTGATCCTAACAAAGGTTTGCTTGACATTCCTTCCTCTTTTCACGTTCCCAAGGGCTTCTCAGTTCTCAGTATTTATTCCACATGTTAGCTTTAAGCCCATCTTTAAATATTTCATTTTCCATTCTTGAGCTGAGAATAAAGTACAGTAGAGTCTCACTTATCCAAGCTTCACTTATCCAAGGTTCTGTATTATCCAAGGCAGTCTGCCTTTTAGTAGTCATTGATTTTGTAGTAAATGTTGCAATGTTTTGGTGCTAAATTCATAAATACAGTAATTACTACATAACATTACTGTGTATTGAACTGCTTTTTCTGTCAATTTCTTGTAAAACATGATGTTTTGGTGCTTAATTTGTAAAATCATAATGTAATTTTATGTTTAATAGGCTTTTTTTCTTAATCCCTCCTTATTATCCAAGATTTTCGCTTATCCAGTGTTCTGCCGGCCCGTTTATCTTGGATAAGTGAGACTCTACTGTATCTGCTTTGGGACACAGTAATCAGGCATTCAAACAAAGTGAATGGTCCAGCAGAGTGGATGGTGAAGAATCATCACTTCAATCCTGGTGATCTTTCCTTCTTCCAGAAGGTGGTGCCCCTTTTGGATACAACAATACGGTCAGGAATAAGAGAGGCAGACTATATTTAGGGCACCTTTACTAGCCCCCTTCCCATATGGGGTGAGCAGAGTAGATCCTAAATAAGGCTGTTCTGTTGTGGACAGAGCTACTGAAGTGCCTTTAGTTAGAACAACTGAATCCATATCCACTGCCCATGTCTGTCCGTAGTTAGGGGCTTCTGTATTTCACTGCCCCCATCGCCACTTGCCAGTCACCATGGGACTTTTGTTGGTTATCTTGGAAGATGTCTGTGTGCAAATTAGTTTTAAGTGTGGAGATGAGTGCATAGCGACAAACACACAGTCTTCACAGAAAGAGGTTTTGATCCAATGGCATGGCTAACGCAATAATCGCTGGTTTCTCATCTGTTGCAGCCTTTGGCCACCATCACAGCCATTGTAACATGTATCACATTATCATTTGCTTGCTGTGTCGTTGAGGTCTTCATCATGCTTCATCTGGTTTCTTCCCTGTGACCTTGCCACCATGAGAAAACCTGCTTGGGAGTACAGGACTGCTGACAGCTTCGCTCACAGGTTCACTGGAACACACAAGCCCCCTTCCACGACCAGTTGACGATCCAGCAAGAAAAAGTAAAACCTATGGGGTGACATTGAAGACAGGACTCACGAATGGTCATGGGTGTTGCCTCTGTTCCTTCTGAAGGCAGTCAGCTGTCCTGTGTACATTATTTAAGAAATCTGACTTCTAATTGCTTGACGTGGAGAATAAGTGGAGATTTTGAGTGGGCCATCCCAGTGTCTCTGTTTCGGCTTTCTAGGATAGATTCCTTATTCCTCTCTGGAAATAACAGTTTTAAACATTCATTGACATAAGACAAAGTCAATTCATTGTACTTTATAGTCTTTCACAGATTTTATACTTTGGAACTTGATTTCTTTAATGCAAACATGGCCCTGTCTAATTTGGGTCCTAGTTAAACAAAGCTTCATGGTCACTCAGTGCAACATACAGCTGGTGCCTTACCTCAGTGTATTTGATGTACAAATCAATATCCGTGTCTAGCAGCCAAGGTGAATGCTGATGATGACAGCACCAGGAGTCAGGCTGGGGCAATGATCTGAGGAGGGGGGAGGGTAATGGAGCTTCTCCTGTTAGATCTGCCACCTGACTCTTCTCTCTGAGCTTCGCCCTGAAGTATCTGGGTCACACACATTGAGAGAGTATTGAAATGTGTTGACAGAGCCACTGGATGATTCTCCTTGTGTCTGTAGGGAGGTAACTCCACCTGCTGGTGAGAATGGCACCTTGCATGTATTGCGACTTCCCAAAATTATGGGCCACTAAAAGTGGTGAAGGAGGGAGTAGAACATGTGCCATGGGGAATCCTGACCTCCCTTTAGAGACTTCAGAAGAGCTGGAATTCACACCGAAAGCGAAGACATTAAACAGACACCTAGGTTGTTTAAGCACCTTTGGTATGCCAGTCACTCTATGTATAAACCGTAGTTGATTGATTGTGTTAGTTATGCGTAGAGATTTTAGCAATAATTATAAAGAAAACCCTTGCATAATGCCTACACTTGGCAACAGGTACCATTTTGAGGAGGGATTGCCTTTTGTGTATGACAAGGGAGAATTCTTCTAAGCGTAATATGTCGTCCACAAATATTTTTTTTCTGTTCAGACTTTTCCTTCAGTTTTAGGCAGAAAAATACCTTGGGAAACCCCATGTGTAATTTGCTAATTCAGCATGTGGTAGCAGCTATACATGTAGATATCCTTATCCTTCCTAAAGTTTAAAACTGTCAGTGACTGCCAGTCTTGAAAATTAATGGGTAAATATCGTGAAAGGGTGTTATTGAATTTATGTGCAGCTGGAGGCTTCAGATTGATTTCCCTGTATAACAAGGTGCCACTTTATATAGGGCAGATATGAGAGCTTTTTAAATGTAGAGAACTCCCATTCCCTTGGGGGAAATGCTGTGAAGGAATATGGACCCATGATTGGGTAAGATCAGAGTCAACTGGTTGGGACTAATGTTAATGGTATTTTCTTTCTTCACTTTCCTTCTTCTTTTAACTACCTCTTTTCTGACCTGCTCAAGATCTGATCCCACAGTATTCTTACTATATTGACCTTGTGAACAGACATCTGTTTAGTATCCAAACTGATTTCAGTTTGTTTTTCTTAAGATAGGTGTTCGCTTAAGCCAGAATGGGCTTAGGCTGAATCCAACTGAGAACAACAGTTTATGGGGAAACTGGCTATGGAAATATTAGGCAAGGAAGAGAGAACTGTCTGCTCATTTTGAGGGTATTGCTGGTTGCCCCTTACAACCCATAAGCATGTCATTGGCATTGAGTATCAATCTGTTCATGGGAGAAGTAGGAAACCTCTGTGACATTTGATAGAGAGAGGTAAGAAAAGAATCCAATTTGTTTGCCAGCTGGGGCTTGCTGACCACTTTCTTTGTATTCCCAGACTCCATCACGGTGAAGTCCTGCCTTGCCACCAGGGCAGCCAACCTGGCCATTGCGGAGCCTGCAGGATAAAGCACAGGCCAGCAGTATATAAGTATGTGGTATTTTTACTAGCTTGCCTAAGCTCTGTAGTGCTGTTAGCTGCAGCTCTGTCTCCTGCTGAGGAAAGGCTCTCTTTTTCCACCCATGCCTTGTCCCTCTAGAGTCTGCACTAATTGGGACCTCTGAACCAAAGGTTGCTAAGTGTGCATGAGTCACTGGCCTTTGTGTTGAAGAGCAGCATACAACATTGGAACAAAATCTGCAAAACTGGAAATTTGTGCTGTGTGTGCTGTGTAACTTACCTCTTTGGAGTGGCATTAAGGAACAATGTTTTATTCCCTAATAACTGGAAGGCCAGTTGTACTTAGGCCTGGAGAGATCTTCTAAAAACAGCCTCTTATTTTTATAGCTCTTTGTTTCTGACTAATAGCATGTTGTTTGTGGATATTGCAAAACATGCATGCCCCCAAAATGGAAATACAACGCTTTTCAACTTGCAGCAACACTTTTCAACTTGCAGGAACAATACAAGGACCCAAGTTTTTCAAGGGTAGAGGGCAACTGTGGCCCTCCAGATGTTTTTTTGGCTTGCAACTCATTTCTAGTCTTAGGGGAAGGGTTATGACAGCTGCCATACAGATGCATCAGGAAGGTCATGAGTTACCTAACCTTGATCTTATTAACTGCAAAAGCATAGTATGCGTCTTGTGACATGTCTTCCAGAGTTGTTGTGGTGTGTTTCTTGGCTTTTATTGACTATGCTACATTCCACTGGGAATGTTCTTTTGTAATTCAGGGTAGAAACTGTGATTGTTTTGAAGGGAAAGGAGCACAGTTTCCTTCCAGGTATTTAGACTACAGCTCTTATCCTCTCTAACTGGCCTGGACCTTAAAAGTGTTGAATGCTTTTCTAAATAGTCTTTTATAATACCTTACAAAAGCAGTATTTGCTGAAAAACATAACAAGAAAAAGTTCAGATACTCTGCTCTTAGGTAACTGTGAATGATTAAGGGTCTGGAGAACAAGCCCTATGAGGAGCGGCTTAAAGAGCTGGGCATGTTTAGCCTGCAGAAGAGAAGGCTGAGAGGAGACATGATAGCCATGTACAAATACGTGAAGGGAAGTCATAGGGAGGAGGGAGCAAGCTTGTTTTCTGCTGCCCTGCAGACTAGGACACGGAACAATGGCTTCAAACTACAGGAAAAGAGATTCCACCTGAACATCAGGAAGAACTTCCTCACTGTGAGAGCTGTTCGACAGTGGAACTCTCTCCCCGGGGCCGTGGTGGAGGCTCCTTCTTTGGAGGCTTTTAAGCAGAGGCTGGATGGCCATCTGTCGGGGGTGCTTTGAATGCGATTTCCTGCTTCTTAGCAGGGGGTTGGACTGGATGGCCCATGTGGTCTCTTCCAACTCTACTATTCTATGATTCTATGATTCTATGATTCTATGTTCCAGTATTAAGTAGTTCCTGCTTGAGAAACGAGATCCGAGTCTCCACTAGAGATATGAAGAGATAAAACTATTTTTAGATACAGTCTGATTTCTTATTCTGGTCTGGTTAAGGTAAAGAAATAGCATTGCTTGCCTCAGTTGATAATTTGTCCTGGGGAACATGTGGAGGGAATGTGACTCCCTTGGTTCTTCTGAACTTCTTTTCAGGTTTCTGTCACTATCGCCCATACTTTTTCTTCCATAGATTTAAGTAGACCTAAATCTGCAAAAGCTTATGCTACCAATTTCTTTCTCTCGGTCTCAAAGTTGCTACAAGAGCTTTTTCCATACTGATCTTTACCTGGCATTCTAGGCTCTGTTTCCACGTAGGAATTAAGGGCAATTTACTTTTGCTTGCTTATTTATAAATTAAAATATTTATATTTGAAGATCACATAAGAATGTGTACTAAAATCAATTTGAACCATTTAACACAATTTAAAATAATAAAATGTAAAAGCTGAAAACATATTAGACCATTTAACACTTGAAACAAAACAGTTTAGAAGCAATTCAAGTGATTTGCATTGCTCTTAAAGAAATGTACATGCTGGCACATTTTACTGTCTCAATGCAATGGCAATATTACAATTGAACATTAAGAAAATAATAATTTCCACAGATAATTGACATAACTTTAAAGTAAACCATGAAGACATAAAAACCGTTAAAGGATTTCCTATACCTTGGTTCTGTTGTTAATGAAAATGGAGACTGCAGCAAGAAATCAGAAGATGCCTAAGACTTGGAAGGGCAGCCATGAAGGAACTAGACAAGATCCTAAGGTGTAAGAAATATTGAATACCAAAGTCAGGATTATCCTTATCATCATATTTCTGATTTCTGTGTATGCTTGTAAAAAAGACAGTCGACAGGAAAAGAATTAAATCGTATTGATGTGGTTCTGGACCCCAGAAAATTGGAGGAGGGCGAATGTGGTCCCTATCTTCAAGAAGGGAAAAAAGAACGACCCAAACAATTACTGTCCGGTTAGCCTCACGTCGAGACCAGGCAAGATTCTGGAAAAGATCATTAAGGAAATGGTCTGCGAACACTTAGAAACAAATGCGGTCATTGCTAATAGTCAACACAGATTTACCAAAAACAAGTCATGCCAGACTAATCTGATCTCTTTTTTCGATAGAGTTACGAGTTGGGTTGATACAGGGAATGCGGTGCATGTAACGTACCAGGATTTCAGTAAGGCCTTCGACAAAGTCCCCCACGACCTTCTGGCAAACAAACTAGTTAAATGTGGGCTAGACAAAACTACAGTTAGGTGGATCAGTAATTGGCTAAGCGAACGAACCCAAAGGGTGCTCACCAATGTGTCGTCTTCATCATGGAAAGAAGTGACAAGTGGAGTGCCGCAGGGCTCCGTCCTGGGCCTGGTTCTGTTCAACATCTTTATTAACGACTTAGACGAAGGGTTAGAAGGCACGATCATCAAGTTTGCAGACAACACAAAACTGGGAGGGATAGCTAACACTCCAGAAGACAGGAGCAGAATTCAAAACGATCTTGACAGACTAGAGAGATGGGCCAAAACTAACAAAATGAAGTTCAACAGGGACAAATGCAAGATACTTCACTTCGGCAGAAAAAATGGAAATCAAAGATACAGAATGGGGGACGCCTGGCTTGACAGCAGTGTGTGCGAAAAAGACCTTGGAGTCCTCGTGGACAACAAGTTAAACATGAGCCTACAATGTGATGCGGCAGCTAAAAAAGCCAACGGGATTCTGGCCTGCATAAATAGGGGTATAGCATCTAGATCCAGGGAAGTCATGCTCCCCCTCTATTCTGCCTTGGTCAGACCACACCTGGAATACTGCGTCCAATTTTGGGCACCGCAGTTGAAGGGAGATGTTGACAAGCTGGAAAGCGTCCGGAGGAGGGCGACTAAAATGATTAAGGGTCTGGAGAACAAGCCCTATGAGGAGCGGCTTAAAGAGCTGGGCATGTTTAGCCTGCAGAAGAGAAGGCTGAGAGGAGACATGATAGCCATGTACAAATATGTGAGGGGAAGTCATAGGGAGGAGGGAGCAAGCTTGTTTTCTGCTGCCCTCCAGACTAGGACGCGGAACAATGGCTTCAAACTACAGGAAAGGAAATTCCACCTGAACATCAGGAAGAACTTCCTCACTGTGAGAGCTGTTCGACAGTGGAACTCTCTCCCTCGGGCTGTGGTGGAGGCTCCTTCTTTGGAGGCTTTTAAACAGAGGCTGGATGGCCATCTGTCGGGGGTGCTTTGAATTCGATTTCCTGCTTCTTAGCGGGGGGTTGGACTGGATGGCCCATGAGGTCTCTTCCAACTCTACCATTCTATGATTCTATGGAAGAGATTTCTATGGATGGGGCTGCCAAAAATACACATGAAGCAAATCAAGCGTGAAGTCTCCTTAAAAGCCAAGATTACTAAAATCAGACTATCATACTTTGGCTGTATCATGAGAAAGGAGCTCCCAGTGGTGCAGCAGGTTAAACCTCTGAGCTGCTGAACTTGCTGACCAAAGGTTGGCTGTTCGAATCCGGGAAGCGGGGTGAGCTCCCGGTGTTAGCCCCAGCTTCTGCCAACCTAGCAGTTCAAAAACATGCAAGTGTGAGTAGATAAATAGGTACTGCTCCAGTGGGAAGGTGACAACACTCCACGCAGTCATGCCGACCACATGACCTAGGAGGAGTCTATGGACAACGCAGGCTCTTCAGCTTAGAAATGGAGATGAGCCCTTCAGAGTTGGACCCGACTAGACTTAATGTCAAGGGGAAAGCTTTAGCATGACTCATTAGAAAATGCAATAATGTTTGGTGAAAGGTGAAAAAGAAGAAGCCCCTCACTCTGTTCAATTCTACCATTCTTGTACCATTTTAAATCTAGCATATTGCTGTACAACGGCATAGAAACACCCAGCATCAATTATGAAGCATTTCTGGTTTTGTTATTCATTTGGGTTGATCTGAATGCACTATTGGACTTCATTTTAATTGACCCTTGAGATGATGAGTGAAACTGCATAGGAAAAGATTTTGAACAAAAAATGGTCAGCTATCTTCCCAATGTAAAAATTGTATCCTTGTCATTAAAATAAAAGCTTATTAGCTGATTGCTCATATATATTTGTGTGTGTGTGTGTGTGTGAACTTGGCATGTATTTTTGTTTTGTTTTGTTTTTTTACTTCATTTTGTGTCTAGCTAAACAATTGCTAGCAGTTCTTCAGCTTGAGTTGTGTGAATGACATATGTGATTTCTAGAATAATTTTCTGTAGCGCACTCATTTTTTTTGTATATCCCATTCTTTCTCTTAGCTTCTCTTGTCTATTGGCCATTTGAATGATAATCCCCTACTCCCCTGAGGATTACTTTTGATAAGACTTGCCGTGCTACTATCAGTCTTCCTAGTCTTCATGAGGTGCAACCCATTTGTAGCCAGTAGTTCTCTAGCTAAGAAGTGAAAACAGCAGTCTCAGAAGCCAAATCTGTCCATTCTACACTCTCTACACAGTCATTCATTCATTTTCAGTACCATCCTGTCCTCTATTCTTTACTGAAAGAATTAATGAGAATACCATGCCTCAGACTTCTTTAGCTTCCTATACAACACTTCATTATCAGAGATAATCTGCTCAAAGGTGTTCTTGGCTGTGTGAACGATACCCACATGAATAAGGAAACAGGGCTACTGATCTGTTTCCTCCTGAGTTTTCAGAAATTGTTAGTGACATGACATCCCAGGTATGGCTTCCAGGAGGACAGCACACTTCCTGATTCATCTTGTCAGCCTGGCACACAGGTGCCTCTATATCCCTGAGCAATGAATTCCAGTCCTTTTCTTCTGTTGGGGTTAGAAGTCCCCTGATCCCAGATGTCCAAATGAGCAAGATATATGAAGTGATTGCTTAGTTGAAAAGATTCTGAATCCCTTCTGTACGGTTTTCTTCAGACAGTGGTTTGCCTTCAGTGTGTTTCCTCACTGTTATAGGTTTCTTCAATTTTTTTTCACAATTTCTTCCTGTTCGTTCTGTAGAATCTTTTCTCCCTTTGTTTTATCCAGGAAGTTCTCCTGTTTTCTGATGCATGGAAAGGACTTGACACATAACTGCAGTGTATTGACCTTCTCTTCCAAGAAAGTTATTGCACCTGCTGCAGGTGTAGTTGGTGATGTTTTCTAGTAAGAAGGCAAACCTTGTACATACATTGCAGCAGACAACTATGGTTCTTTCTGTCTCCTCCTCTGCAGTTATTTCTCTTCCTTCCTGCTCTGCAGAGTTGCATTGTTTCTTTGATTTTCCTGAAACATTCCTTGAAACTTTCTTCCAGAATCCCTCTGTTATTTCATAAAAGCTAATTCTATAATTAATTAGCTAGCCTTAAATGTACTAGAGGACTTTGACAGGAAACTCAAATCCTTGTGTTTTCTCTCATTGGCAACAATAGTTACTTCCTAAATGCTTTGGTCTCAAAGAAGTGAGAAGTTTGGGAGTTGTGTAACACAGGACTTTAGACACCAGGGGGTATGTGTGTTCATCTCTTCCTATGCTAGCCTTTCATCACAAATAAGCCATGGATATTTCTATGAACGGTGCCCAATAACTTGGATGATTGTGTGCTCATGTGTGATAATTTAAAGTTTATTATCAGTGTCATAACTTATACCTTTCTGTATTCCATTTTGCTCTGATCCCTGTGTCTTGAATATTGTACTCTGCCAGTTTTTCTGAAGAAGTGGATTGAAATCCACAGAAGCACATGCTAAGGTAAACCAGTCAATCTTAAAGGTGCCACTAGATTTCCCCCCCAATCCATTTCATTTCTATATCACGGAGAACTGTTTCCCTTCAGATATTTGCAAGTCAATATCTACCTTTACCTATCCTCCTCCTAGCCTCCCTGAAAGAGACAGATATGGGGGACCTTTGGGAATGGAGACCTGCAGAGACCTTCCCTGGGAAGATGCAAGGAGAACTCTCTTTGGAACCTTTTATAGAGCACAGCATCCTCCTTGGCATTTACTCATTAGCTTCTACCCTGGGTTTTTTCATGATATAGTCCTGCAGCCCAGGGGAAGTTAATTTTAAAAAAGGAAGCCATTAATGAGAACTTGTTAGCTTCCCTACTGAGAGTTTTCTCTTGCAGCCTTAATTCTGTTAACCCTGTACAATCTGGATTTGTAGCAGCTGTTAGATATTGGCAAGTGTATTCTCCTGGGGGATAGTGCAGGCAAAAGCCAGAACCTGTCTTCTCTTCTTTTTTTGCAGTAGCCTAAAAAGATGTTGAGGAATTTCTTTTTGTAATCTGGCAGGTGGGAAATTAGTCCATGAATATATATGTGCATCCGTGGTCATAATGCTGTGTTGTTACTTTCCATGGTTCTTCTCCATTATTGTAATGGTCAGTGTGCAGTTACAGTCCCCACATCACCATGAAGCGTAAATGCATATGTTGTGGATTGCAAAGACTGGATTTAATGTCCAAGAACAAATGTTATTCAACTGGCCCTAGCCTCATAGCTTATGAATGCCTTTGTAATGCTCAACTTAAGTAGACCTGGCCCTGTAAGTTGCCTAGGTAGAAAACCATCAGGTCAGCCATATTGAATCTTCTCAAAATCCTTAGAAAAAGAACATGATACATGAAATAAATAATGCTGTGTGAATCTTCTGTTGCTGCTCTATTCTCCAGGTAGGCTCAATCATGTCAGATGTTCTCCTTTGCTGCTGCTACTGCTTTCATCCCAGATATGAAGCGATCCCTATAGAGTGGTTACTGCTTGAAACATGAATCCAAGGAAACAATGCATTTAGATAATTTTTTTGTACATATCTGTGTACTAATCCTTCTTTATTGCTTTCTTTTGCTTATTTTCCTATCCACATATAACAATTTCAAATAATTTTGCAACAAGGAAACAAGAAGCATGCTTGTATATGTTATCTTAGAAGACTTTCCCTTCTATATGAGATAAAAGAAATGCATGTCTTTTCATCTAGTGCTTCTTATTTGCATTTTTGCCAAGTGTGTGTGTGTTTTTCTTTATTTAAAAAAATATCCAGAAAATTTTATTGGTAGTAGAGGATATTAAACAAATACAAGTTTGTTTTTGTTACTTTACAGGGCACTCATGCCTGAAGAGTTGGAGAGCTCCAAAGTTAGTTCTCTGATATATTTAAAGCCCTGCTATGAGCCTCCTGGCAGGCAAGTTGAGAGGGGGAGCTGGTATATTTTTTTGTGTTAATGATATTCAGATATCACATCCAAAGTCCCTGTGATCTGCTTTTTAGAAAACTCTCCTGATAACAAAGCTCCTCAACTTCTGAGCTTCATTAGTGGGAGGTTAGAGTAGACCGTAGAATTTGGTGGTGGAATCCAAAATAGATCTTTTTTGAAGGTGAATTTCTCCCCTCCCCCATCTCCTTTTCTCCATCAAGTGAAGAGATATTTTGTATCCTATGGCCCCTTGAATGCCATTACAAGGATTGTAGGTCTATACCTTATTGCTATTGTTAGCCACCTTGAGTCCCAGAGGGGAGAAAGGCATAATAGATATAAAGTTAATAATAATAATAATAATAATAATAATAATAATAATAATAATAATAACAATTTTTGCATTTTGCATGGCTGCAACAAGGCCAGGGGGAAGCAAGCGTCTTAGCCTTCCAGGGAGCTACTTAATACTTGATCACCTAGAAAGGTTTCTTTGGAAGGTCTATGTATTTCAAATTGGCATCAAAAAGTGTGTGGGCACCTGGGATTGGAGCCTATTCTAAGCATGTTTAGAATTTCATTGAGCTCAACAGGATTTCCTCACCGGATGATTCCCCACCAGGGCGACATCTCAGTGAAGCAGTTAGCATATATTGTCTTGCTTCATTTGCATGCTTCAGTGCACACTTGAACATGTCCACTCTTCAAAATGTTTAAAGCTGGGCAAGTCTGTCACTTTGTCAGCTTCAGTATGTGAGGATAAATAAAAATGGAACATTGCATTAGTCACTTGATGCATGAAAGAAATTAATCCTATATTCTAATTTGTAAGGGAGGCAAGTTGTATTAGTTCAGGGGGAGATTTAAAATGAGGACAGTCTACCACTGTCATATATCCACATTTTTATATTCTCCATGCTTGTAAAAATAGCACAGAAGAATCTGTCTGCTATATAAAAGTAATAACATTAGAAACAATTTCTGACAGTGAAAATATATTGAATCTTATGTAAACTATATGATACATGCATCACACTAACACCTTTGTGTTTTTATTTATCCAGTGAAACAGTCTCTGCCTTGAATTTTATACTGGGGCCTGTTCTTACATCATAGTATTGGTGCGGTGTGTTTTGCCCTCCCAGCCAATTATGTTTAAAAGATAATATGGGAGTCAATACCCAATGCATGGATTGTGACAGGTTCACTTGTTAATATTGCCTCTGTCTAATAAGTGTATTTGCTGTTCTTGGATCAGGTTCTCATGTGTGATACGAATTTCACAGCATGATACATCAGACCTCTTGAGTGGAAGAATTCTTACAAATTTGCAAGGACTACATTTATGTAAGGAATCCCTTCTTTAAAAACGGTGGCTTCTGCTTGAATGTGGAAGACTGTAATTAACACTGTCTAACTGAACTGTAGGAACTGGAAGAGGCATTTAATCATCTGTCCCGGCTACACACTGTGTGAAGAGAAGAGACCTAAGCCACTCTAATTGGGACTGGAGAATGCCTAGAGGATGAATGAACTTTTAACAGACTTCAATTTTAATCTATAGTATCTGCATTCGTGTGGCAAGTGGTTTAATGAGCATGTCAGCACATGAGATAGCAGAGTGTCCAGATTGGATTTTAAAAGGCTCAGCTCAGAACCTGTCTTTGGGGCTTAGTGGGCCCCTAGAGCAGTGGTTCCCAAACTTTTTTGGTCATGGAACCATTCAGAAGACTTTTTTCCCTATGGAACTCTAACTCTTTCCCTGATTTTCCCATGGAACCCTAACTCTTTTCCTAAGCAACTGACAGCTGAATACATAAATCCAGGGCGGCATCCAACCTCCTCCTAAATTTGTTGTTGGTGTAAATATGGGCTGAAAAGCCTGATTCACATTGATAGGTGGACATAAAGGGAAGCACAGCTTGTATAGCCTTTCTTTCTACTGATAGGTATATGTCTGTTAGTCCTACCCAAAGGTCATTCAGTGCCACACATTCACATTTCATTTTTAAAGCAGAAAGACAATGAATTTCAATAAGATCATCATACTTTGGCACTGACTTTAAAAAGATTTTAAAGATTTTTTTGTGAAACTCCCTACAAGGCTTTTGCAAAACTCTAGGGTTCTGCAGAACACAGTTTTGGGATATCATGAACCAAAATATTGGGACTTCAAACATGTGGAAATGGTCTCTGTACCCCCTAGAAATCACTTTGGGACACTTGGATGCAAAACAAATTGCTCCAAAGCAAAACAGACAAACAAAAAACAAGCCAACCTTCCTCCCCTAGCTTTTGTTTTAAAACCCTGAGAGGGCTTGGGGAGCTGTATGCACCCTGCAGCTGCACTTTACCTACCCTTACTTTGAAAGAATTCATCAGGATCCTGTACCTGTTTGGATGATCAGATTCAGCACATTGGATATCTTCTTTAAAGTTCAGTCTGAAACCAAGTGGTTCATTAACCCAGTTGACATAGAAATGAATCTTCACCAGCTTTTTTACACCTTTTCTCTTCCCAGCCCTTTGGTTTGGTGGCAAATCTTTTCTGAGCAACTATTCATTCAACACAATCTTAGTGTCCATCACATAGTTTTTCATAGTGGAAAGCTTTCTCTGTTGGAGGTTATTTACCTGATTTTTACTAGATTTCTAAGGCCAGTCTGCTATTGCATTTTATCCCTACACGGTAATGAATGGCATGCTTTTGCTGCAGACTCTTTGCCCCCGATCTTTTGGTTGAACGCAATTTCTCCCTCAATATTCTGTCGCCCACTCTCTTCTCTTCTCTATGTTGGAATATTTCTAGGTTCCATACAAGACACAGTCAATATTATAGCTCTTACTTGTAGGACTAGGCAACATCACAGCAACATCCTGCCTCTCAATCCAACCTACATCAAGGACTGCACACAGTGTGTCCTCTTTCCAGTGGATTGAAGACACTTCTGTCCTTTCCCTCATCTTTCTAAATTCACAGAAGCTGGCCCTTGCACCTCATTTGAGAACTATAGAAGAAAGGAAGAAGACGAAAGGGAAAATAATGAAATAAAGACAAGGTGAAAGAATTCCTTTTCCCAGTGAGACCAAGACTGGAGAGTGTTACCAGCAGGCCATATTAAATCTTAAGATATGGAGTATGAATTTTCAGGCAACAATTCTGAAATTGATGGGGTTTTAAGACAATATTCTGTTGCTTTTCACCTGCAGAGTTATACAGCTGTGCACTGTTTCTTGTTAGCTGTGCATATCCAAATAGCTATGAAGATGTGCACAGTTACAAGACTAAAAAACAAAAATCACTGCTTGAAATGGTAGCATGACTTTCCTGGTTCTCTTACAGCTGTGACTTGTGGAATGTGCTGGAATGGTAAATATCAAGAGTAAGACAGGTCATGTGATCTTCCAAACACTTCTTCTTGCTGCCATGATTACAACACGTTAGTGGATGATATAGTGGATGCTGCATTATATTCCTTAAGGTGTTCTCACAGAGCAGCAAGTACTTCAGAAATGAAAGGGACACTAGTGTAGATCTTACCCAGCTCTGTTGTTCTATCTCCTTGTTGTCTTCATTGACTCTCCTGTGACTAAAAATATTTAAATGCTTTGCTAGATGAGTTGTGACCAAGGGCATATTACCAGTGTTCAGCTCTGCCCACTCAGTCCCACCTGCTGTAGACTCAGTAAGGCTTTTTTACCTGATAGGAAAAGATGTTATAACATGGAGGATGTACTGACATTTGCTGGTCTTTTCTGCTTTGCCTTTCTCTGACATCAAATTGAGATTGTCTAATTCAAATCTCAGAAGAGGTTGAACAGCATAATACAGGGGGCCCCTAGATCCATAACTTCAACCAACCATGGACCCTGAATTCACATATTATTTCATGAAAGTGACATGAATGGAAAATGCTGAAGCAGTCGTGTTCACGTTGCCACTAGTTAATAATCGGCATTTGCTTTTCTTTCCACATGGAGTCCCAGAACCAAACTTCCAAAGATAAGGCAGGCTCATTGTATGCAGAAATGAGCGACGCTTCCTTTTTTGTGATTTGGACTGACTTCAGCATGTTTGGAAGGTCAAAGTAAGCTGTTGACTTCTAATATGCATGGAGAAACAGGAAATACTAATTATTTTCATGGAAGGATATGGGAAGTATGCATAATTCTGCATAATGCTTTTGGCTGCGTTTTGCTGTTCAGGCTGGTTTATGCAGAATTGTAGGAAACTGCCTTATCCTAAATCAGGCCCTTAGTCATTGTAGGCCCGTACTGTCAAATCTGACTGACAAGAACTCTTGAAATTTTCAAGCAAGATTCTTTCTTTGCTGTACTTGGAGGCCCTGGGAGTTTTTCAGTGACCTTCCATCCAAGTGCTAATCTGGCCTGGTCAAGGTTAATCTCTGAAATCAGAGAAGAATTGGTGTGTTAAGGCACTATGAAGGCCCCTTTTTCCTGAAAGAATACACAGATGTTGTTCTGAGCCTTTCATTCGTAGATTAGGAATAATGCATGAATGATAGAAAGTTTGCATAATATCATTCCATTATGAAGGGAAGATTAAGATAATTTAGCAGTATTTATTAGACAAATAATGTTGTTATGTGCTTTGAAGTTAGCTCCAATTTATGGTGACTCTAATATGAACCTGTCATAGGGTTTCCTTGGCAATGTTTTTTTCAGAGTGGGTTTTCTTGTGCCTTGGAGGCTGAAAGAGTGTGACTTGTTCAAGGTCATTCAGTGGGTTTCCATGGCTCAGCAAGGCTTTTAACTTTGTTCTCCAGGTTCGTAGTCCAATGTTCAAACCACAACACTATTGTGTCTCTTTATAATTTTAATCTGTTATAAATGGTCCTTATTAATTATGCACTTCTTAGTTTGAAAGTAGTTGTTATATTCCAGAAACTTCGTTTTGTGGCTGCCACAAGCTGTGTTGAACTGGTTGAAACCCTTTGAGATACACATTGAAAAACTATAGCAAAATGTGCTTCAAGATGTCCCGCAAAAAACATATTTTTTTGTAGTTTAATAAACTCTTCCCATGTTTTTTTAAGATAGAACCAATTAGGAAATGACATTTATAACCCAGGAACAAAAATTGTGTTACATACTGTTATCAGTCAACATTGTGATTTAAAAATAAAAATAAACCAATGTAAAAACAGGGATTGGCAGGTGCCATCTTAATACATCTCAAATAACTGCTTAATTCATATTTACGAAGATTAGGGTCAGCCCCACTGCTTTGCTCAGAATCCTAGAAATAATACGCAGATCCTAACAGAAAATAATTCTATCAGTCTGCAGATCTGCAGTCTTCATCTTGGAACTGAGCTTAGCTGCAGATCAATTGGCTACAACATCGAGTCAGCATTTTCCTCACTACTACAATCCCTGAATTGCATAGTATGCAGCCTTATGAACAATTATGGAGAACTCAAACACTTGCTCACTACTTTTCTATTTGATTGGCTTTTTAAAAATCGCATCAGAAGCTAATTGAGGCAAGTCACTTCTGGTGTGAGAGAATTGGCCGTCTTTCAAAAACATTGCCCAGGGGACACTCAGATGTGTTATCATCCTGTGGGGGGTTTCTCTCATGTCCCCACATGGAAGCTAGAACTGACAGACAGGAGCTCACCCTGTCTCACAGATTCGAACCGCTAACCTTCATGTCAGCACAAGGGTTTAACCTTTGATTGGCTGTGATCAATTTAATAACCCACTGTGGAATTCCTCTTAAAAGAGACATTTTTTTCCTGTGTAGATGAGGCAGGAGAAATTATTCTTCTATGAGGATGCCCTACTATAATACATTGCTTTTTTCTCACATGGAAATTATTTCAAATTTTGACTGACAGATCGGTGGTTCAATTCCAGGGAGAGCAGGTGAGCTCCCTCTGTCAGCTCCAGCTCCCCATACGGGGACATGAGAGAAGCCTCCCACAAGGATGGTAAAAACACCAAATGTCCGGATATCCCCTGGGCAACGTCCTTGCAGATGGCCAATTCTTTTCACACCAGAAGCAATTCACTGAGTAAAATTCACAGACTGATCAACTAAGATATAGTAGATTGGGTAACATCTGTTGTTTCTACTTTTGGATTGGGCACCAGCTTCACGGTTTTAAGCTTACAAAGAAGAGATTGGTGAAGGTTTTAAATGAGATCAGTGGAGGTTTTACCAGCATAAACAGATTAATTAGAATATGTTACTTTCTTACGGACATTCTTTCCTCCTGGAAGAGTAACAAGGGTTACAGGTTTCTGGATGTTAATAGCTTAACTCAAGATTGGTCAACTTTGGTGGCTTTGAGGGCTAGTTTTTCAGTCTCAGGATACTCAGAGAGCTGCAAACATTGTCAAAAACTCTCCTACTCCCTCAAAAAAGAAAAGAAAGGGGGTTAAAGAAAGAAGAACAAAAACAAAAAGCAATTCAATTAGTAATTCTGGTTTTGAAAGTAGGGTCATTCAAATAATAGATTGCCCGTCTAAGAATAGTGATTTGTCCTTCTTATTTGCCAGAAGAAGTGCAGTCCTAGGAGCTTGGGCCATTTCAGTTGTGTGTGTGCAGAAATAGTCATGGTAGTGCTATCTTTTGCTCATCTTTGGCAGATTTAACTCATGCTTACTTTATGAGGGTTTTTTTTGTAAAGTTATGTAAATGTTTCTTCTATGCTTGCTTTTCTAAGCTGTTTACCCATTCAAGCCATGTTATTAAAAGAATGAGCAATAGAGGTGCCTTTTGTGAATTGAAATGTCTGTTTTTGTTACTTTAACAGCTGGAGCTTTAAGAAAAATGTCTTGCGGTTTTCTAATGTCCTGCTTCTCGCAGCTTGCCTCAGTCATTAATATGTACACACACATACTAGAATTAATTGATTTTCAATAGATGAAGCCAGCTGTTGCTTTCTTCCCACTGTGATCTGCAAACTTTTCTTAGTAGAACCTTTTTGGGGAAATGGATGTCTTGATGAGATATTTGAAGGCTGCTCCAGTGGAAGTTTACTTATGCCAGTCTGGGAAACAGAAATGCTGAACAATCCTAGAATGACTTCCAGTTCTTTTCCCCAGAAGTTCTCTGGAATTTGTATCGCATTTATTCACTTTTTCTGATACTAGAGTTCATAATTATGTGCTACTCTGAACATTAGTGACAGTCTATTAACACCTGTCCCTTTTTGCTCATAAAATGAGCATAATGTATAAATGCATAAATATGTGAGGGGAAGTCATGGGGAGGAGGGAGCAAGCTTGTTTTCTGCTGCCCTGGATACTAGGACGCGGAACAATGGCTTCAAACTACAGGAAAGGAGATTCCACGTGAACATTAGGAAGAACTTCCTCACTGTGAGAGCTGTTTGGCAGTGAAACTCTCAACCCCAGTGTGTGGTGGAGGCTCCTTCTTTGGAGGCTTTTAAACAGAGGCTGGATGGCCATCTGTCGGGGGTGCCTTGAAAGCGATTTTCCTGCTTCTTGGCAAGGGGTTGGACTGAATGGCCCATGGGGTCTCTTCCAACTTATGATTCTATGAGTTGTCATCTGTTGAGCTTGTCACTAGGTTACTTTAGTTTATTGTAGATTTAACCAGTTAATGTGGTCAGTTTCTGCCTTGATTATTGTAATATTCTTTTGAGTGATCTTCTATTATCTCACCACAGTTATCTGGTTTTCTTTCTACATTTAGATGCTAAAAGTACCTTTTTGGAATATCATTTTGATCATGTTACTCCACTTTTGATCATGTTACTCCACTTTCATCATTAGTTAACCAGGAATCAGTACAAGCTTCTTGCTTAAATGTCCAAAGCCTAACTCAACCTAGCTTGTTCTTTCTCTAAGTTCTTTCTTTTGACCAGCCTGTGGGAGTTCTGAAATTCTAGGAATTCTAGGCTTCTCCCCCAGCCAGGGACCTCCTCGTCCTTGGCGCATCTTTCTCCTTTTTCACTTGCTGCTCCATACTCTTGGAATTGCCTCCCTGAACATTTGTGGACTGCTTCTTCCCTCACTATTTTTAAATCTCAATTAAAAATTTGCTTGTTTTCCAAAGCTTTTGAAATGTTATTTTAATACTGTTTTATAATCTTGTATATTTGGAGTAAAGAAATTGGTCAGATTACTTATTATATTGTACTTTTTTGTGGGTTTTTTATCTGGATAGTTTGTCTTACGATTGTATTATAGAATTTTATATTACCCCCCTCTTTGCCCCCTGGGTACATATGTATATATGTATACGCATATATTTCAGAGTGTACATCTTTGGACACTGTTTTTTGCTGTTCTGCTTGTAAAATGCCATGTATATTGATGGTACCAGATAAATAACTAAATAAACAAATAACTATAATAATAACCTGTCTGTAGTTTACACAAAGATCTTCTTCAGGGTAGGCTTTTTCCTCCATGTCTGAGTCCTCACTGTGTGTAATGAGGTGAATGGAAACCAAGGAACGTACCCTGCTCGTCAGCCTTTTTCCTTGGTTAATGTCTTCTACACACCAGAGAAATACTTTAAAAAATCTTCTTATATTTCAGAATTTCCATTGTGATTGTTTTAAAGCTGCCCTTTACTGTTTTCAACTGTTCCTATTTCACTGTGTTTTATGACATATTATGAACCACTCTGGAAACTGAAGGGCAGTATAAAATTGCTTTAAAATAAATAAATAGACCATTTCCTGCTGTTTCTCCTGGCTTGAAACAGAACTCCTGTAGTTTATTTTCTATCAAGAGGCACATAAATATGATCAAAACTGCATAAACTAGAAGATAAAATAAGCTATATAAGCTTATTTTCCACATGGAATAACATTATTATTAGCCAGCCATCTTGACAGTAGTCTCTGATGCTTTGAGAAAAAGGGCTTTTCATCTATCCTATAATGTTAATTTGACATGGATCCTTTGCTCCATCTATGTATTGCCTGTTAGTAATATCTTGAGTGGAAATTATTCATCACTAGAACATCAGCCAGTCAATGGATTGCCTAACAAGTGTGAATCTGCCACAGTTGGTTCAGAAGAAAGTTTTGATAGAACATATATTTTACTGATGACAGGACAAATGGGAAAGTAAAGAATAAACATTGTTTAAAGGTGCCTTTGTCCTTTTATGTTGCTTTAAAAAAAAAACCTCAGGGGTGAGAAGGGCGGAATATAAATACTGTAAATAAATAAATAAATAAATAAATTTAAGCATAAACAGTTTTCCTGATATAGTTTCCACATTACAAGCCATTTTGCAACCTTCATTAAATCTTCTCTCAATCTTCTCTCATCTTACTTTATTTGTGGCAGTTTTACTGTGATTCCATTTTAAGAGACAATTCAGAACAAACATTTTGCAAAATAAAACCAAAAGGGTGGAAAGGGGATGCAAAAAAACATGCTGGGAACATGTTTGCATTTCTGCTGGGGAAATAATGCAAAGTTTCATTCCTTTTGAATTCCTGTCTATATATTTATCATATATAAAAGGTGAAGGAACAATTGTGTCACACATGGATTAGCCAATTCTTGTTTTACGCAGAAAGTCTCCCAAGTAAATAATTTTGTTTTCTTGGATTGCAACGTCATCCTCTGCTTTGGTTGCAGTGAGTGAGGCTCTTACCATGTCACTATTTGCTAAAAGAAAAGAAACAGAAGCAGTTGTATAATAGCTTTAGAGCCAATTAATAAAAGTTTTGTACTCATGCTGCTGTCCAGGCTTGTTATAATGAACTTACATGGCTGCATCCAATATTTTATGGGGCAGTAGAGAAAAATCATTAAATTAAAACTATAGTCGAAAACAAGGTTTGTTTAAGCAGAGGAATTGAAAGGAAATGAAGCAGGAGGATGACCTTTTGCTGCAACAAAATGGGCCAAGAGGCTGCGGCTGTGAGTCAAAAAGCAGATGTAGCCAGACAAAAAGAGTAGGTGAGCAGGACCGACTCTCTGTGTGAGAGGAAAGCTTGTGAGGTTTTTCTCGCTGTGGATATCTAGAATAGAGTTTTCTTTGGCTTCTGAACAAAGTGCTGCAAAACTATGAAGATGCTAGCAATGAAGGAAAATCCTATCACAAGTAGTGTCTTCCCAGAAGCTTGGAATTCTCTGAAGTCCTTTTTACATGATACCCTTCAACGCTTGCAGAGTTTCTTTGGCCAAGATTCTGTTTGACCTTCTCACAGTTGTTTCTTCTTGTGCTTTGTGTGTTGGGTGGGTGGATGGGGAGAGAGAATGACATAAAATAGAAGGCGCTCTGAATGCTCTTATGCTGCCGAGACTGCCTACGCTGGACTTGGCTCTGGGGTTTGTAAGTATGCATATCTCTCTTTCTCACTCCTTCGCTCCCTCCATTCCCGCCCCTTTTAGAGGTAGCCACCCCCGAGCTGCTCTAGGAGGAAGTGCAGTTGGTTATTTTAAAATAAGGGCTGTCATGATTTGCAGCATGGGGAGGAGGCAGAGGGATAAACACAGACCTCTCTCTCCAAACTAGGACTGAATCTTTTTCAGGGCTGGCAGCCTTTCCTCCGGCTGCTGCTGCCCCAGGCTCTTCACCTGCAGGGACTCTTGCTTCAGCGCCGGATCAGGTCACCAAAGACTCTGCCCTCTTTCTTCTTCCTCCTTCCCTGTTAAATATTCTCAGCTTGGATTTTGCAGTCAGGCTCAGGAAATGAGAAAATGTTGAGGGAGGGAAGGGAAATGCTGGATAGCTATGTGGGAAATGACCTTCACTCCATGAGTGTGCATGTGCGGGGAATTAAGTGGGACAGGAAAGCAGGGTAAGACATTTGGAGATAAACATAGGGAACTGCTGCATACTGGTTTTGGAAGCTTCAGGAAGGAGAGTGTTTGTGAGCCAGTGCAATTTTGTGTGCAACCAACACGCTTAAAAGAAATGCAGTTTGGGCCTCTTGAACTTTCGGTTTGAGGGCAGGGAGTTTCTTATCTTTTCTGGGACTTGTTATTGAACCAGCTGTGGTGCAAGGGCGACTTTACTTAGATTGATGAAGAATTCATCAGGAGAATTCACAAGTTGTGATTTAGGTGGTATAGCCCTTCCATGCTGGAAATTTATGGCTTGGTGAGGTGGAGAAACAGGAATGAATGGTGTGCAATTGAATGTATAAGTAAAGTATTTATTTTCACCCAACAAAGCATTCATTTGCACGTATTTGGACATTAGAAAACACTTAAACTAGCCTTTTGCTCTAACCACATGATGCTTGCATTCTTCTGGTAGTGAAAAATACACAGAAATATCTCAGTGTGTAGAAATGAGGACAGCAGATTGTGTCGTCACAAAAACATTTTACTTGAAAAAAAAAGTATTTTCAACCAGATGCTAGTAAGTCTAACAAGTAGATGGGAATCAACAATAATATAGGTGTCTTATTTTGTTGTGCATTCTTGAAGATGTACATTTTCTGGAAATGTTGAAGCTTTGGAGGGAAAGGCTCCCCCCCCCCCAACCGAATGAAAGGGAATTTTTTATTTTTATTTTTGCTTTAGAAAACGTAAATGCACTGTGTTTAACATTCCTTTGTACTGGGGTTTCATATAATATATTGTATAATTTATATAATAAATGTAGAGTTTTCAGGAATAAGTCATTAAATTTACTTTTTAAAATATTGTTACAAATGTAGCTATAAGATCTTGATCAGTAAGGAACCCCTTTCGTTTTACCAATTTATGAACAGCAATTTAAAAATTAAAGGTGAAAACAGAGGGAACACCCGTATTAGTAAAACAAAGAAAAGCATTTTTCCAGCCTTCCCTAGTGACAAGCAGACTAAATACAATTAGAAAAACTGCTGAGAGCAAATACCAAGAATTACAATGGTATGAGATACCACTATGTAATAAAATTTGAATTTTTTTTCTGTTCCTGGTTTGAAAGTTTTATTTCTTGTTTAGTTGTGTAATACTTACTTTGAAAGTAGTTGTTATACTCCAAAAGTTTCATTTTTGTGGCTGCCACAAACTACTGTATGTTGAAATGATTGAGATTCGTTGAATTATTCATTGAAAAACTATAGCAAAATGTGCTGCAGGATGTCCCGCAAAAACAATTTTTTTTACAGTTTAATACACTTTTCCCATGTTTTATGATAGAATCAATTAAGAAATGACATTTATAACCTAGGGACAAAAATTGTGTTACACAGTGTACTGGACATAATCTTGTATGAAAGTCTCCCTGCTATGTAGTTTTTAGAAATGGCATGGAAGAAGAAGTATATAAACAACTTGTGTTACATAGTTTGTCATTCTTTTAAAAAGTCTATAATTAAATGTTTTTCTCCAGAAGAAAGCCTTTGGGGACTCCCCCCTTCCCCTTTCTTCTGACTGTCCTCAGCTCACAGGCCCAGGACTGCAGCAGAGTAGTATTGCTTTCTTGAAATCTCTTCAGATTTTATACTGGAAAACATAAGAAAGAAAATTCCTTCCCCATTTTCTACCAAGGGATTTGGGAATGAATAGCTGTGTTCCTTGCACAAGCCAGCATAAAGAGCAAGTCCCTTTGCATATTTGTGGGAGATGAGAGCTGATTGTTCCCAATGCAGAAATTTGTCATATGGAACATGTTCCGTGTTTAGACCATTGCATATACTCATATATAAGTCGACTAAAGGTGTAAGTTGAGAGCAAGTTATGTGACCAAAGTTATGGATTTTGATATGATCTGTAGATAGGTGAAGGGTCATTCCATGGGGAGGGGAAGCATCAACACCACCCCAGGGCTGCTGCCAAAGTATCCAAAAAGACCAGAAGCAAGAATGTGGTGAAGAGGGCAAAGTGGGTTGATGCTTCTTCTAGATTCACCAAAGATGATCTAAGCTCTTGTCTTTTGCCAGTCTACTGAGAGAAGGGAATGGTTCCTTTTTCCGATGAATTTATCTGTGGATAAGTCAACCCAGAATATTTTTATTAAAATGTCTAGACTTATACATCAGTGTATACAACAAGCCTGAAGAACTTGGCAGTAGTCAGGGGTCAAAATTAAATAGGCTTAACCTTTTCAGGTCACAAATATGTTTTAGCACCTCACTCTAGGTTTGTGAGAGGGTGCCTTTCCCTCAGAACAAGCAGCAAAGTAAATTAGCCCCAGTTTAGGAGCAATATGTTCAGATTACAGGAAAGGAGATTCCACCGGAACATTAGAAAGAACTTCCTCACTGTAAGAACTGTTCAATAGTGGAACTCTCTGTCTCGGAGTGTAGTGGAGGCTCCTTCCTTGAAGGCTTTTAAACAGAGGCTGAATGGCCATCTGTCAAGGGTATTTTGATTGTGCTTTTCCTGCTTGGCTGGACTAGATGGCCCATGTAGTCTCTTTCAACTCTATGGTTCTATGATAATTACCCCACCTCCCCTCAATATAGTGGTGAGTTGCAGTCCTTTTCTGGGTTGCCTCTGTCATCTCTTTCTCCTACAGAGGGAAAAACTGCAAATCTTTCCCTCATTTGTGAAGGAGAAACCTAGCTTTGCTGTGAAGACCCCAAAAGAACATCATTATGAAATTACATTTCTCCATCACAAGTGAGTGAAATGAACAGCATGGAGTTGGTGTTTTTTCCCATCAGAGAAGCAGGAGATGAGAGAAGCAATCCAAAGGCAAAGAAAAAGAAAGAGTGGCATAGCAGAATTGGCAGTTTTGCCACCAAATGAGGAAGAAATGACAAAGGCAAAGAGAGAGAGGAAGCAAGAATGGAAAGTCTTCTTTACTATCTTCTTCTTCTTCTAAAATAGCCAATCTAATGTTAAAATTTACCTTAATACTAGCTTTGCCTGGCCACGCGTTGCTGTGGTGAAGTATGGTGGTATGGGAAATAAAGTATTGAGGTATTGGTGGTAGTTAAGGTAAAGGGTAAAGGTTTTCCCCTGACAGAGCTTAGCCTTCTAACTGGCAGCAATTGGATAAAAACAATTATTCCTCTCCCTCTAATTAGGACTTTATTTTTCTTTTCTTTTTGTTGTATGAATGTAGAGGCATGGATGAGGGGTTGTGCTGCCAAGTTTAGTGTTTCTGGGATGTGTAGTTTGGTTGTTTTGTCCTAGGCCGAAATTTCATTACCCTTTTATATATATAGATTGAGTCCAAGATCCCAACCTCCCTGAATAAAGATCTGACACCCCTTAAAATTTCATCCTTGCTCCCCACTATTCTAACCTGAGACCAACAACTCCCAACAACTTTACATTTCCAACTAAGACCAGCAATTCCAACATCTTAACTAGATGTATTAGTGGTGCTCCCTTTGCCACAATTTAGTTTGGTAACTTTGGTGCATAGAAAAAGGAAAATATGTACATAGAGGTAAAACACTTGTAGGGAGGAATGGTGGATTCCAAATGCTATCTACTGTAATGCTGCGTATGACCTTTCTCTAAGACACACGGACCCCGGGCTGCATGTTGTGCAGGCCTGATATACAGTATATTTTTCTTTCTTCCCAAGTCTTCTTAGCGTCAGAACCCCAGGTTTCCAGGACATATCATCTGGCATCTTGCTTTTAAACATCCTTTCTTATATTTTACAGATAGATCTTTGGCTATCTAATTCTAAAGGTTCAAAGTAAAGTAGCCTTCAAAAGCTGTCCTTCAGAAGTTTTGGACTTCAAGGATCCATCATAACCAACTACACCAGTGCTTCTCAATCTTTGGTCCCCCAGTTGTTTTGGACTTCAACTCCCAGAAATCATAACTAGCTTAGCAGCTCTTAGGATTTGTGGGAGCCCTTAGGATTTGTCCAAAACACCTGAAGGACCAAAGGTCGGGAACTACACTGTCTGGGGCTGATGGAAATCATCTGGAAGGTACAAAATTAGCAGTGGTTGCAGTAAGTATTATTGTGCCCTGTGGCATCTGTAATATATTGTCTCTGTAATGTAGGAATAAACTATGTCTGAAATGGTTTAAATGGGAGTCATTTTAAAAAGCACTATTTAAATTGTGTCATTGAGCCAGCTACTTTTACAATGGACTATGTGATTGTGGCAGGTAGTTATATGCATGTAAAGATTTGAGTAATTTTCTCTATGCCACAATGATGCCAAGGTTGATAGTGGTGAAAGAAAATTGCCTCATCTACACAATGAGCCATAATTCATTATGTTGTGGCAGGTAGAGTAAAATAGCATCTGCTTGGCAAATATAGTGTATGTATGGGCTCTAGAAAAAGACTAGGCAGCCTTCTGCACCAGTGACAGGCTTAAATTCTGTCCACTAAAACCAGATGATGGGGTTATGGTTATCTTTTTACTTTTCATGATTCAGAAAATATAATAAATGGCTTTTAGAAAACGCATTTGCTAACAACATAAACCCATTTCCTTCCCACATTTACTTCCTTGTCCTCAAACAGCCAGTTTCTGTATTCTCGTGGCTTCCTTTATTTACCAATTGATAACTCATGGCCCAAGAATGAGTTTTGCCATCAAAACCAACCATCTCAAGAGTCTTCAGAAACATAATAACATTGGTGCCAATGCAAACAGGACTTTGCAGCTGCAGGGCACATGACATGCACTTAGACATATATGTATGAATAAATGAACATACTACATATTTCAAATACATGGTTCCAGTGTATGGAACATCTCCATTTTCAAAAATATAACTTAAATATTTTGTTGTTGTTCTGTGCCTATATGTCATTTCTCACTTATAGCACCTTTAAGGCCATGTCATTTTATATAGTTTTCTGGGTCTGAAAATATATAACATAGCTATGGTCATTCAGTGAAAAGAAATGTCACCTTTCAGACTCTAAAAGGTAATGATGCCTTTTTAGTTTTTGAAAAAACACATTCCTTTTTTCAGGCAAATTTTAGTTCTCTCTTGCCCTTTTATAAATTTTGTTGGGACTACCAGGATCCATGTAAAATTTCATTTGTCTGGAAGTCACAATTTGGCCATTTTGGGTGTAGGCAAGTGTTACGACTGTACATCTCAATTTTTCAGCTGCACCAACCTCATAACTGACAACAGGCATGAATTGCAACATTTTTCTTTCAGATTCATTCTTCATCATTATGATAACATATTTATTTTTCTTTCCCAGATGTACTATGGAATAGGTTATCTTTTGGGACTAAAAGATAAGAATCTAAAATGTATTGAGCCATAGTGGTCAAAGTCATATTTCATTTACTTTCTTTCACCATCATGCTTATACAGCCATTGTTATTTCTTTTCTAATTCTCTTTCATGTTTTGATCTAGCCTTTTTGCACTTCTGTTGTCAGTAAAGGTGTTGGTGGCTAGGAAATGAGAAGTTGGATTGAAGGGTTTGAAGATGTGTGTCAGAGGAATTTAGAAGGAAGATTATAATGGCTAAAACTCATGGCAAAAAGAAAATAATAATTAAAAGATGTACCCCGGATAGAAATGAGTTGCATAAAACCTCAGTACTTCACATAATCACTCTGGAAACTTTATGCCACCATTTATGTTGCTTCCGGTAAGAAACAGCAGATTAGTGATGTTATTGAAGCCAAAAAAGGACTAGAAGGTTTTTGTGTGTGCACGCTTGTGTGCCTACAGGTTGTGGTGACCCCATGAATTTCATAGGTTTTTCTTAGGCAAATGATAAGAGGTGATTTTGCCATTTTCTTCCTTTGAATTTTTTTATCATGTCAGAATCTAATTGAGGCAAGTTGCTTCTGGTGTAAGAGAATTGGCCGTCTTTAAAGACGTTGCCCAGGGGATACAGGGATGTCCCTTCCTTCTAGGAGGCTTCTCTCATGTCCCCACATGGGAAGCTAGGGCTGACAGATGGAAACTCACGCCACCTCACAGATTTGAACCACCAACATTCAGGTCAGCAATTCAGCCAGCACAAGGGTTTAACCCATTGCAGCACCGTGGCTCCAACCTCAGGATTTAAAAAGGATAAAACAGGGAAGAGAAGTATATGAAATATGACCTACAGCTCCTGATATTCACTGGTAGTCTCCCATCCAAGTACTAATCAGGGCTGCTCCTGCTTAGCTCTCAAGATCAGGTGGTTTCTGGTGCCTTTAGTACATATATTGTCGTGTGTCTTTGTGTTGTTTCTAACTTGTGGTGGCCCTAAGATGAACTTACCACAGGGTTTTCTGGGACTGAGCACGTGTGACTCACCAAGGTCACCCAGTGGATTTCCATGGCAAGCGGTGAATCAAATCTCAGTGTCCAGAGTCCAGTGCTCAAACTACATTGTGTTGCCTCTGTTTTATTATCACCCACCCAAATCTAATTGAGTAGGTCAGAGGTTCTCAAAGTGTGCTCCCCCTCCTTCCCCCTCCAAGCTTTCCCTCCTCTTTCCTGCTTCTCCCCCTTCCCCGCCTCACTTGCTGCCAAAAGGCTTTTCCCCTTGCCTTCCTTGTTTCCAAAACCCTGTTTTCCTCCCACTGCTCAGGGGATACTTTGATTGTGCTTTTCCTGCATGGCAGTAGGGGTTGAACTGGATGGCCCCTTGCGATTGCTCCTATTACTATTACTATTATTATTACAAAGGCTGAATGGCTATCTGTTGGGGGTGCTTTAAGTGTGCATTTCCTTCAGGATAGAAGGGGGTTGGACTGGATGACCCCTGGGGTCTTCCACTAAAATACTGTTAAGTTTATGTTGGTTAAAACTGTTCTTCATTTTAAATATTGTATTGTTCTTTCTTTCTTTTTGAACTACAGACAACATATGTGCAGTATGAATAAGAATTGATTCATTTTTTTCAGATAGATCACACAAACACTCTCCATCCATCTTCCACTGGCTCAGCCCATCTGTCAAATTTTAAAACATAATGTTTCAAAAAGTTTGCCCATGCCTGATATATATACATTATATATAATACGATATATAATATAATATATAAATATTCCTTGAGGCTGCACAAGAAACTTTTGCTTCAAAACTGGTTCCATGGCTGAAAAGTTTTGGTGATGGGCTAGGTGATGGCCTCATTGTTTCCAGGTGGAAGGTGGCTTTTTAAAAAACGAAATACCAAAGCAACAACAGATTGTAACTGTGGTCAGGCTGTAAGAGAGATTGGGAGGTATGCTGAAGAGGGAACATGTAGACACACAGTCTCTATTTTTACCATACTGTGCATAGATAAACACATGTTCAGATAGATAACTGAATATTTTTCCCAACCTACAGGCCTCCACTTTCAAAATAAGGATTATAGTATGAGTGCATGCTTGCATATATTATTCATTGGGAGGAAATATTTGCAAAACAAACACACGTCATTTCAGCTCCACACTAGTATTAAACCAGTTCTGCACAGCACAGCTCCCCTAATTTCTTGAATAAACGTGAAGGTTGTCCCTTTCTGACCTTCCCTATTGTTGCAGATATAGGGCAGGCTATATTTAATTAGTGGTGTCAGGAATTTCTCTACCTAGCCAACTCTACTTTATTGTTTCACAGTTTCCATCCTGTGTTGAAAGTATTCACATTTTGTGGCTCCAAGTAAGCACCTTTCAAGAACACAATGAAATATTACTTAGCTGATCTTTTCTTCTTATAGTGCAATCAGTTAGTTCTTTAAAATCAGAAAGAGTAAATAGTGATTTTTTAAAAAATGTGACAAAGAACAAATGTTGAAACCTGTTATGTCTGGTCTAGACAGTTACCTATATGTGTTAGTGCATGTATGAATGTGAAGAATGGTTTTTTTTGGATCTTAAGTAAGAAGGCTGTATCCTGAAACTTCATGCTGAAAAATCTTCTTTTAGTTTAACAGTTTGGATTAGATTATATGTGAGGAATATGCAGACCTTGAAAAGACCGAGCAAAAACATATTTAAAAGTATTTTTACTTTATAATTAGCTCAGCGTCAGTGTAAGATGAAGATTGAAGATGTATGATTGCTGGGCAAACTGGAGCCAGGAAACACAGAATGATATTAAGATGAACTATTTGCAAGACTTTGAAAGGGGATTATTGAATAGTTTCGGCTTGCTGAGCAAAAGGTTGTTTTGCATGATAATTTAAAAGCACCACGCATGCTTTGCACAGGGAACATTTTTCTTAATTTTTTTTTGGCAGGACAGAAAAGAAATAGTTTAATGGATTATACTTCCCTATTCTGTTCTGTTTAATATCTGTCTATTGGTAGTATCTGTGGTTGGACTAATTTTTGTTGCTTTATGCTTTCCAATAGACTCTGACTTACGGTGGTCCTGTTAACAGGCTTTTCTTAGCAATATTTATTCAGAGGAGGTTTGCCATCCTCTGAGAGAGTGTCTATCAAGTATATTTCCTTTTTTCATGTCAGGAGCGACTCGAGAAACTGCAAGTCGCTTCTGGTGTGAGAGAATTGGCTCTCTACAAGGACGTTGCCCAGGGGACACCTGGATGTTTTACCATCTTGTGAATTGGCTGTCTGCAAGGACGTTGCCCAGGGGACACCTGGATGTTTTACCATCTTGTGAATTGGCTGTCTGCAAGGACGTTGCCCAGGGGATACCTGGATGTTTAACCATCCTGTGGAAGGCTTCTCTCATGTCTCAGCATGGACAGCTGGAGCTGACCGACGGGAGCTTACCTCACTCCCCGGATTCGAACCACCCACCTTTTGGTCAGCAGTCCTGCCGGCAAAAGGGTTTAATCCATTGCGCCGCCGGGGGTTCCAATATATTTCCATGATTGAGAAGGATTCAAACTGTGACCTTCCAGAATCCTAGTCCAGGACTCAAGCAACTATAACAGATCATATCTCAATGGATAGACCATTATTTCCAAAATATATGGAGTTCAGTGAATTTTTGTATCCTACCACCATCTCCCCAAAGGGACTCAGGGCGGCTAACATGGGGCCCAGCCCAAAAGAAAAATAAAATGTAAACATGTTAAAATATAAAACAAAACAATAAAAATAACAGTACCAGTATAACAATCAAATAAAACGGATTCAAGCAAAAATTATACAAGTAAAACCATAAAAGCAAGATAAAAAGTTATATAACAACTTCACCACCAAAGGGATAGAATGGGGGGTCAGAACAAAGTGCGTAATAACTAGATTATTTGGTAAGGTGCCTGGACAAGTGTCCCAAGGTTTCCTAAAGTGATGTTAGGGATAGGATGGGGTGGGACAAGAGCTAAAGTACAGAATAGCAGCATTGTTATCAAGGGGTCTGTAGTGTCTTTGCTTATTCGAAAGCGCGCTGAAAGAACCAGTAGAGTAGCAAAACAGTCAGAAAACTATGCTTTTCTGCTAGGCACTCAGTGCATATGTTGCCAGAAACTCTGTACAAATTATAGAATAAACTGCTATTGAATAAGCTGCTAATTAACTACAAGCAGCAGCTATGGGGTCACCAGATAGAAGGGGGGACAACTAGGGAGGTATAGGTCTTTGTGTCTTACATAAATGAAATGAGATGGTCCTTTGCCACTTATCTCCAACTGTTAACTCAGCTAGACGGATTTGTTTAGAAATACAGTAGTGACATTTAAAAATTTATAGAGAGCTGTGCTTTTGTTGGATTCACCCAATTGTTTCAGCTTTTTAAGAAATGTATCATGCAATTCTATTTTTCTGGGTTTTCTCTGATCACCGCACAAGCTAGACACACATTGCTTTAAGACACAATGTTAACAGTAAGTGGGGCTGACTCTATTCATTATAGTGAAGGAAAACAGCTGTGTAGCCTTTTGTAAGCTGCTATGAATTTTGTCATGAAGAACTAGGATATAAATAAACAATGTGATATAGCATAAAGTGATAAATGCAGAAAAAAAGTGAAAATATTTTCTTGCCTTATCAAAAATTTCTAAGCTGGGGGGAAAATCTATCATTTCCTTCAGTAAAAGAAAGGTGAGGGAAAGTCATCTTGGAGTCCTAGAATAAGGTGAAGGTCTCCGTCTAATCTCAGCCCACTGCTTTCCAGATCTCCAGATAATGAGCCATATGGAGCTGTTGATTACATAGACTTAAAAATAGATTTGAATGATTGAGTCACAAGAGTAAAAGGATCCCAGGCAGGTCTTCTCCTCTACCCAGAGGCAAGTTGTTCTATATGCACAACAGTAAAAGCCTGTCTGTCACTACACAATTTGTTCCATTTCTGTTCCAAATGTGTGTACATCTTTTTCTTGGGAATGTCATGTCCATGGACATGTCATGTCTATGACATTAATAGGTAGACACACCTTAATCGCGGCTTAGTCTGCTTAAGCAGTTAATGGGATTTTTGTCCCACTAAATGTTTTTTACAAAAAGAAATGGGTATCTTTTCATGGAAGTGGTTGGAGCTATTATATATGTGATAGTGGCCAAGTTTCTGCTTTGTATGCTATGCATGCTGATGTCATATAAGGAATTGATGAGGTGTTAGGCAAATTGACAGCATTCTTTGGTCCCTACTGTGGAATTTCCCCCCTTGCCTCCTAGGCATTGAGTCACTACAGAATTACGTCAGGGCTTACCAGAAGAGAATACTCAAGAATTAAAGGTGTGTCTGTACAACAAGTTTAAACTAGTTTCATCTCTCTTCTACATCTGTGGTACCTAGTCCAGGCACTACAGGCAGTTCCCAAAAAATTACAAACTAGATAGATTCTGTAGGTTTGTTCTTAAGTTGAACTTGTAAGTAAGTACGGACAAGTAGTTTTAAAAGTGTAACACCAACCATACACCCACACCCACACATGTAAGCTTTGGATAGATAACCCTGTAGTGTTTATTTTGCTATGTGTGCCCCTGTTCAGAAAATTTCACCTCACTTTCTTTCCCTGTGACAATTAGATTTTGAAAAAGGTGGCATGTTGTAGAAACAAGGATTGGTGATAAAGCTTCAGTTGAGACACCTTTTCCCCATGATAACCCTTTCAGGAGTGAATTTCCCTTCTTAAGGGTAGATTTCTCTCACTTTCTGTTGTCTCACCCCCATTCTTAATTATGAGTCATTTGTAAGGTAGATGTTTGCAACTTGGGGACTGCCTGTATAGTTCTGTGTAACAAGTTGAAGATTGCTATGCATCTTCACCAAAATGCACCATCCAAGGTTGTTTGAGTGGGTCTCTTAGTGTTTTAAACTTATTTAAATAGGCATGTTAGTCCTGATCAAGGATCAATTGCACTCAGACTCCTTGAATATGCATTCTGGGAGATTTGTGCATTTTACATATACAGTAGTAGTATTTCTTTGACTTCCCAACAATAGTATTGATGTCAAAAATAATGTGTGGTTCTTTTGCCTGGTGTGCTTAGCCATCTGAAAAGCACACCAGAATGGAGATCTGCCTTTTATTTCTCATTGCACAGAAGAAAGATGCCCCATCAGTGTGACGGGGCAAATTGTGTTTAACTACAGAAGGACTCCTTCATCCAGAGCAGTGAGTTGGCCACTGTTAAAATGTGTCTGTATTCATTTTATTATCAAGATAATGTTTTTAATAGCAAGGCTGAGTGGGAGCAGGTGCAGCTATTCCTTACGCTAGCCAGCTCAGGGAGTCTGAAAATATGACATTGCTAATGCGGCTAGCAGACAACCATTTTGGCTCACATCTCTTGTGGGGTTATTATTTTTTTTACAGTATTTATATTCCGCCCTTCTCACCCTGAAGGGTACTCAGGGCAGATCACATTACACATATAAGGCAAACATTCAATTCCTTAACATAGAACAAAGACAAGACAAACACGGGGCTCCGAGCTGGCCTCGAACTCATGACCTCCTGTGATTCCTCCTATGTACATGTAAGCCTGCCTCTGAAGGCCAGAACTCAAAACTGTGAAGGCTGTTATCATGATATCTATCTCTGGGGTTCACTTTTTTTTGGGGGGGGGGGGCAGTTCAACAGTCATATCCTTTTTAGTTAGAAGGTAGATGGGAACGGGGAGAGAACGTCCACTTCTGCTCAGTCAAGCACTTGTGTTCCTCACAAATAAGACCAGAGAACCTTGAGGCTAAGATAATTCAGGAGGCTTCATTATCTCAAGGACCATTCCCCACATCAGTGGCTGCGTGTTCATGTGCCAGGTGGGTGCATGTGGTTTATGACTCATATGCCATGCACATAGGAAAGTGATAGGGGAACTGGCCTAGGGAGAGTCCCTGTGACTTCTTGTTCTAAAGCCGCCATGTGGCTCATATGCACATCAGTTTTTCACTCTTTTGAAGTCATAAAGAGCCTCCCTGAGCTGGTATCTGAATGTCATGGACAGGAGGCCCTAGTGGTCATAGCAAGGCATTTACCCCCATCATTTCAAGCAACTAAAAACCTACCTTTGCTCCCAGGCATATGGAGAGCTGAATATTTGAAGATCTGGCTTTACCAAATAAGGAAGGGTCTATGGATATGGTTTTTAAGCCATAGATATGACTTTTAATGTTGTTTTTATTGTTGTTGTGAAATGTGTTTTATTGGTCTTTTATTATGATTTGTATTATGATTGAATGTTTATACTACTTACTTGTATTGTTTAATTTATTTATTTTTTCTGTGGCATTGAATGGTTGCCTTTTATGTTGTAAGCTGCCCTGAGTTCCCATGGAGAGATGGGGCGGGATATAAAGATTGATTCATGGATTAGTTCATTGATTGTTTGATTTCCAGGCAGTATTTTTGGCCAAATGAGTATTTGCCAGGCATGGCAGTATGCAGGCTTGGCCTCACTACATGCCAGTGAACAGGAGAAGCTGGCTAGGATAAATAGAAGAAGCTGGAGAGGTGGTAGCCTAGAAGGCTGGAAAAAGGATATTTTGTGGAGTAAGGGGAGGTGTATGAGAAAATACAACTTAGGATGTCAGGAGGGTGTGGGAGTAAGAAGACTGTGAAAACATGAGCCAAAAGGAAGCCTTGGCCTGTGGCCTGAGATGAGCGAAATTCCTAGCCAAGCTTCCCAAGACTGTATCCAACTTCTTTAGTATCCTGATGGCAAAGCGATAGTGAATGTAGCCCACGGGGTCCCTGTGTCAACAGTGGAGGTTATAAATAGCTCCTGTTCTTTCAGCAATTTCCTGATTCTTGGGATGGGAGTTGTTGGTGTCATAGGAAAAACCCCATTTGGCAGACTTCATGTCCTGCCCTCTCTGTAATAATTTTTCTAGTATACTGTTGCTTTTTGTAGGGGAACGAACAGGGCTGCCCTGTGGCCTCCTTTAAGCTACAAGGCAAGTAAGCTGCTTCTAGCCTGGGTGTCGTGTCTCTTCTGAAGCACAGAAAGAATAACCACAGTAGGAATGGCCATGTTGTACCACTGTTCATAAAATAGCACAGAAGACACATCACTGGTTGGAGCCTTTCTTCTCAATTGCTTAGTAACTGGCAGGATTCTTAAGTTAAGGGCTCTCCAGTTGCTACATGTGAGATTATACTGGACAGTCCAAAGCAACAGCAGCTTAGCTCTCTTTGGTGTATTATTTTGCAGCTCTTTATTTCAGCACTACCTTGAGTTTTCAATGTACACCAACATTTTTCAAGCACAAAATTATTGTAAAATATAGTAAAAATATCTTCAGACTGTGTGTATACATGTGTATGAAACATAAACTCATTTCATGTTTAGACTTGAGTCCAATTACATTGTGTACATAGTTTAGGCACTCCAAAATTGAAATTCAATATTTCCTTTCCACACATTTAAGATAAAGGAAACTCAAACTATATTGCTTTTGGAAGAGAATGAATGCTATGAACTGCATGCCTGAATTGCAAAAGCCATTCTACTTCTCCTCCCCTTAATGTTTCCCTAACACACCCAAAAGAGAGTGTGATGCAGCAGCATGGGGCACACTCTCATAGTAGCATGAATAACTGTCGTATTAATAACTTTAAACCAGTATGTTCTCAATCAAGATTACATTTGCAATGTAATGCAGCTGCATAGTTCTTGTTGGAAATTAATTTCTTGTAATTCGTTACTTTTAAATTTTGAGTAATTTTCCTTTGATACCTTGATTTGTAGCCCTTCATATGCAGGAACAACCTGCAGGAAGGGAAGTGCAGCGGCCCCTCTACATGCCATTGGAGTAGTGAAGCTCAGAAACTAGCCCTGTTCACACTACACAACTAAAGCTGCCATGGCTCTATCATGTCGACTCCTGGGATTTCCAGTAGAAGGAATTGTATGCCCAGCCATGGCAGTTAAAGGGAAATGATACTGCTAGGTTTCTTCCCAAATGACTTGCTCTGGGGACTGCTCTGAAGAGCATCACTTGTCTTCTCAAGACAGGGAGAGCCATTGAATTCATGGTGCTCTGACATCCAAAGTGATGGATTCCCAACAGATAGGGTTTTTCATTGTTTATGTGCCTCTGAATTGCATAAAATCTCTCTGTTAAAGCAAGCTTTGTTTAGCCTTCTAGAGAATAAGGCAAAAGATACTGGAATTCATGGAACTTGACTGAAGCAGTAATACTTCCTGCTTAGTTGCCCGAGAGGAAGGAACCTGCCTTGTGTGGTCTGGCTAGCTTAGTTGTTACGCTGGCGCTTAAGCTGCCTGTTGTTAACCAAATGTGAAGCTTACCACAACCCTGATTATAGTTATCTAGTGGGCCAAAACTTTAGGCCTTGCTATTGAAGAAACTTCTGATCCAAATGCATAATGGAGTAACAGGAGCCAGCAGTCTTTAGATGAGCTGTGGTCTGTATATTTGCCTGCTCTCCCTTCCAATGGGATGTCGGAATTAAAGTCTATAAGACCTCTTTATGAAGCTTTTTTGTGTGTTCCAAAACAAATGAGACAAATGTTATTGCTGCTGCAAAGATTTTGTATAGATTAAAGTGTTATCAGTACATGTTTTCAATTAGATAAAGCATATCTGTTTATGCAATGGCTTAAATTCATGCAAATGGGTATATAGGTTTCAGAAACACAAAACTTACAATTCCCATCTCACTAATTCTACAGATCAGACTTATCAGTTCGGCAAAAGGGTTATGTTCAGAATAATTCTTAATTATTAACAAGCTGGTTTCTTTGGTCACTTTGATGGTTGGTGGTAGTAGTAGTAGTAGTAGGGCAACCTGATTAGTGGTATTACTTTGTGGGAGCATGCCATGAACACAATGCTGATTTTAGCAAAATGTTTCCTAATAAAGTGGATGAGGCTCTAATCTTGTCATGTGAATAAGAAAAGGTATTTGTATGTGCCATGAATATTTCTCATTGAAATTTCTCATAAGGGTATGTTGCTTCATTTCCCCCCACAAAGCAGTGCAGTTGTGTTGCATTTTTCTTTTCTCCAGTGTGGTGGATCTGGTACCATTTTTGTACCATGTTATTATTCCATTAGTACATATTCCTGGAAACTCATTGAGATTGATTGTCGATGGCACAGTTAAGTGTGTTATATGTGTGTAACTCTTCTGCATTTTCCATTATTCAAGAGAATCCCTTCCCATTCTCTGAGTTTTCTTTGGGGTTTACAACTGATTGGAGACTTTCCCCCCATAAACATCCTTAATGTATCTTAGGGACCAGGACTGTGTAATTGTTAGAGTGGTGCAAACACATACCATTGTGGCTGTTTATGATGAATTTACCCTGCTGTTTCTAACTTGTTTTATCAAGGCCAAATTCTGACTCTTAAGTTTATCTCAGAGTTCTTCTTGGGGGGGGGGGGGGAATCTTGCAGGTTCTCACTTCTAAAAAAAAACAATTGCCAGTTAAAGAGTATTCAATATTCAGTGTGTACTACTTCTACTTGGCTCTTTTATGCTGTTTAAAAAAAGTTAGGAAAGAAGATCTTATCCCCACTTTTCTGTGGTAGACAGCAGGTGCCAGGAGCAATTTATAGGAATTATATTAGTTATTAGAGAGTATGGAGGGTGCAGTTGGACTCATGTCCTCTTGGTGGAATCCCTGTTGACAACTGATTGGCTTTTGTCTGAACAGCATATTGAATTAGATAGGTCTTTGGTGTAGTCCAGCAATGGTTCCTTTAATGATCTTAAATGTTCTAAATGTAAGTACTTTTTTATTAATTAGCATAGTATGATAAATAATTGGGCGGCCCAGTACTTGGAAGTCTAGGACATCTGAATTGCTGTATGTAGAGGCTAAAAGTGGATCTGAGAGATAATTAGTTGTTTTATGCAGAAATAGCTTGAAAGAATATTAATGCTCCATAGTTGTCATGAGTATTGGTTACCCTATTTTGTAATTGTAAAATGGAACATTTGGTCTCTGGCAGGATGGGTGAGATTTTCTGAAAGCTAGTTTTCTTGTACTCCTTTCTCAAGTTTCAAGGAGACAGATGTGATTTTTAAAAGCTGGGTTTGTTGCAGTAGTCTTGCTTTGATCATAAATGTAGAACTACCAAACCAAAGACTGGTTTTGTCCATTCACCATTGAAGTAGAGTTTAGATTGACAAGAGGAGACTTTGGAAAAGTACTCCCATAACATTCCACACTGCAAAACAACACAACTTTTGCTCCCTGATGTCCTCTGGAGGCTAATAGGGGCATTTTGCCCTTTTAAACCCAGGAGAGGGGGCTTTTCTCCCCCCGCCCCCCAAATTCAAAGTAATTGGCTTATTTCTAGTTTTAAAAAGGACTTCACTGGGACTAAAATGGCGGGAGGGCACACAAAAATGGATGTGAAGACATTAGATAGGCTATTGTGAGCTCCCCATGTAAAACACTTGGTTTCTTTGTCAACAGCCTTCCCATTCGTTATGGAATCCTTTTTCAAAAGGCACTTCAGGAAGAAGGCTGTCTTGTTGGGGTCCCGGCGCACAAGTGTGCTGAGTCTGCCTGCCAGCAAAGCAAGGCGGCGCTCTGTAGTGGGTCAGCCCTCCACCGTACTGGTACAGCGCCGGCGTGAATCCAGTGTCCAGATGCAAGGGCTGTCCTGCTTGGGCTCCCGGTGTAGGCCTCAGTTAAATTCTCGCAGGAGATCCAGCACCACCACCCCTCGCTTGAGCCCTAGATTTTCTGTCCAGAAGAAACGTGGTGGCCGAGTTCGTGCCATAGATACTCATCTCATAGGGCCTTCCTTACTGCTAGCTAGCCTCATCCAGGTGTATAAAGAGGAGGAGGAAAGGAAGCAGGTGCCTTGTACTGGAAGCTGCAGCTCGGAGTCCTCGAAGGAGGGACAGGTGGAGAGTGACTGGAGTGAGGAAGCAGCCTCCTCAGGCTCTGAAGGAACTGGTCTGACAACGGAACAGGAGGGGAAAGAGCTGTAAGTGGATCTTCCTTTGGGTACCAGGTCTCCTCCACAGCATCCTGTTGATCTAGGGGCCATCCAACAAGACTTTCATTACTTATACCAAAGGTCATCCCACCTGCTAGCTACAGAATCTGCACACAGCAAAGCCACTGCTGGTACATCTGCTCACAATGACACTCAATTGAAACTCAAGTCAGGTGTTTTGCTTCACCCAATCCAGAGTACAGAAGGTTGCCAGGAGGTGGGGAAGTGTCCCTGGAACAATTTGATAGATGCACACAAATTCCTGAGAATTGGTCCTGCCCACAGGAAAGACTGCTGAAAGTTACTATGTCCTATTGTAGATGTTCTCAACTTGTGGGTCCCCAGGTTATTAGGATTTCTGGGAGTTGAAGGCCAAAACATCTGGGGACCCTCTCTTTCTCTCTCTGTCTCTGTCTCTGTCTCTGTCTCTCTCTCTCTCTCTCTCTCTCTCTCTCTCTCTCTCTCTCTCTCTCAGTAGTTCCAATTATAGATTCAATATAGCAATTATTTCTATATGTTTCCATGAGTGTAATATTGATTCACTGCAGGGGAGTAGCAGTATGTTAAACAAGCCTGGTTCATATCCCTGCTTAGCTGCAAAGTTCTCTGAAGCAATTTAGGTCAGTCACACATGGTCAACCTCAACTGAGAGTAAAAGCCATGAAATTACATTAAACGCCATGAGCTAGCTGAAGGAAGGGTGAGATAAAAATATATCCGATTTAAAAGTGAATATTTTATTCTCTTTTCTGACTTGTGGGATGAAAAAAATACAGGAAGGCAAGGATGGATTTGTAAACATCTCGTGTCATTTGGGTATGTGCCCTTAGATTTTGAAATGACATTCCAATTCCATATCATGCTACCATTAGAACATTTGGCTCAAGATGCAACTTAAAGCTATGTGCTATTTCCATTTCTTGGGATTCTGAAATCCCCATGAAGCTGTAATGGTAATGTTTATCTTTTAAGAAAAGTTTGGTCTGTCCTTGGAGCACTTAGTTTTCCCATCAGAAGTAAGAGATGGAGAGCTATTCTTGATGCCAGCTGCCACCAAAGAGTAACTTTTGTTTTTAGTGTACCCTGTGTCTTATTAGCAACATAATATAAATTGTCTATGTGGATAGCTGCTTACTATAGATGACTTGCCACACATGGGTATAAATAGAGATTGATTCTCTCACAGCCACTTGTATAAATAGAAACTGAGACTTTTGCTAGTGCTGAGCTGGGTAAGTATTGTTTTATAGAAATATCTGTCTAATTCAAGGCTGTTTCCTGACATTGATGCTAATTCATGGAATAATTTCCCCCTCCTTGTTTCCTTTATATCTTCCCATTCCAGTAGAGCTGTGAATGTTATTTATCTTTAGTAATTAATTTCAACAAAATGTGTTTATAGCTTATCTTTTTCCTGTCTTTCAGAAAAGCTATTGCCAAGTCTGGTCTCCAGCACATGGTAGCCCAACCAGCCCCAACACTAGCCCTGAGAAGTGATTCAGAACGAGAAATTCGCAGTACTGTGGACTGGAGTGTAAGTTCTGTTTCTTCCTGAATCTGACAAATGAAATTAAGGGAAGCTGATGTTTTTGTTCCATTCCTGGCCCACTGACATAGATCATGTCCACAAAGAGCAGCCCTTCTTGATTGGGTCCACAGGAAAAAATAAAGATGCACCTCAAGATGCTTGAAAGATGCCTTTTTTAATCATACAAAGGCCCAAGGTATTTTGAATTCTTCAAGGACTATTTAGAATCTGAATTAGGAGTTCTCATTTACTGTATAAGTAAAAGATGTTTTCACATGTTCTCAAAATGGTTTTAGAGTTTCTAGCCCAGAATTATCAAAAACATATTGAGTTTATGAATGGAACTTATTTCTGAACTTCTGTTCCTTCTTATATTGAAACAGGATGACCCAGGTATTTCTTATAAAACAGCTGTCTTGAAAATAGTTTGGTTTTTACCATGAATGAGTACCAATACAGTACTTGGAGTAAAGTTTACCCTTCACACCTAACATTATGTGTTTTCATATTTTCCAGCACCATTGATTTGTGGTGTTTATTGATTCACTCAGATCCCTTCATTTGAAAGAAAGAAACTTGCCCTAGCTCATAGACTGTTCGGACCATTGCATTGTGAATCTACTTCATGTTACTGTGAGTAGTTAGTGGGGGATAAGACAGGAAACACTTGCATCATGATGAAGCAAAGGTGTGTTCACATTAATGTGGCAATGAAGTCTTACCATGAGGGAATAACCTTGGTGTGACCAACATAAGATCTGTCTTCCTATTTTGTCTTGTGGGCTAAGCTGAAGAGCTGAGATGGTCTTTCTCTTGGAGTTGATATCTTTAAGCAGAAACCTGGCCAGACCCTAAACTGCTTTTCCCCTAATATATCGCAGAACATAAACATTATCTTTGTATTTATCTTTCAGGAGGGTGCAATTTATGGGGAGCATATCTGGTTTGAAACCAATGTCTCTGGGGACTTCTGCTACGTGGGGGAGCAAAACTGTGTAGCAAAAATGCTGGTAAGTTTCGGTACACGGCTAGATTCATTAAGTTTGTGAGGATACACTGACATCTGGTGGGGGCAAAGCAGAAGTCAACTAAAGTTACCTTTCCCAGAAGTCATTCAAATAGATATGGAAAGCGTGACAGACTACTTTAGAAAACAATTTGTTAGCATTATCATCTTAAGGCCCCAAATTTAATCAATTATTGTCACAATTCTGAAAAAGCAACTCTTTCCCAATTCTCAGGAATGACTAAAATAATTGTTCTTAGTTATTTTGGAAAAAAATCTGCCCTGTGACACTCTGCATTGAACTCATTCTTCCCTTGACACCAACAATATAGCCTGGAACATATCACTCTCCAGTGCTTGAACTATCGGATAACACCTCTACATTATTTGGTGAGTCTGCACCTATGTAACTCGTAAAAACATCGACAAATAAGTTAATCACAAGTAGAGTGGATTTATTCCTTGCTAAGTTGTAATTATAATGTAATACACTTACGCCTTACTCCCTGGCCCATGTGCACAACAAAGGCAACCATCACTGCCGTGGGACAGAGCAAGAGAGGGAAGCAAATGTCAGGACAGGCTTAGAAGAGGAAATGGGGACTCCCATTTGTTTATGACGGTAACAGCTACCTTTGGTGTGCACCTGGGGTGAAGAGCGAGATAAGAAGATTTGGGGTGCAGTACTTTCTTTGTCATTGACAACTATTCTGCTTCCACATAAACCAGTTTATTATTTACCCATTTATATGATGAGAGAGACTAGGAAGAAGACTATGTTGCTTCATTGTAACTGGTTATTCCAGTAATCATCTGTGAACTCGCAATCCATCCACTGGGCTGTTTTTGCTCTTTGTCTGTTGTTGCTTCTTTTTGTGGGCTGTGGCATGTAGGAGCTAAACTAAAGCGTGAGAACACCCACACATGACACTGGAGAGCCAGAAAAATGATTCACTTAGCTCTAGAGGTTTCTGACCAGCTTTACACAGGAACAGAACAACCCATATGTGTGATTTCACAAGGGCCACTCAAAGGTCCGCAGTTAAGAGATAAGCAATCTGTCCTTTCTCTCTTTTAAAAAAAATTGCTTAGGGAGAACCTGAAAAATTCAGTGTTTTCAGCAAAAGCCATGAAGCAAAACTGGGCCATATCTCAGTGGGAGAACACACACTTAATGCAAAATAAAATAACAAAAACCACTCTATCTCAATCCCTGCTATTCCCAATTATAAGTAGGCATGATAGTAAAAAACGTTGCCAAGTCCTTTGAGAGGTAATGCCAGCTTGACAACCATCCGAGGAAACAGCTATATAAAGGAATTGCATGCCTAAAAATATGATTTAGTGGCATAGATACCAAATTTAAGCTCTGGCTAACAAATATCTATTTTGAATTGCCCAGTTGAAGCATATGATCCTAGTCTAGATAACCAGTTGTCTAATTTGCTATCAGACAGCTTTATGTGTCCATGTAGAGAAAAAATATTTATAATAGGTAGTTTGGTAATTGTACAGTCCCATGTGCTCAGTATTTCTGCATACTTCTCATACTGCATCTATTTACTTTTTCACTTTCATGGTAGCAAAAATATACAAAAATATATTTGCAACTTTCTAACTGGAGCAGTTCATTCTAGCCCTCTGTATCCAGGGGTTCTGTATATGTGGAGTAAACCATCCAGGGCTTGTAAGTATTTATCTCCCCACAAAAAAATCCAAAACTCGAACCATTATTTTGCCATTCTAATTAATGGTTACCATTTTACTATACCATTGTGGCTGTTGTTTGCAGAGTAACAGAGATAAGTATGAGCAACAAGGAGTAGGAAGCAGCATACACAACACAAGTAATGAAAGCAAACGGCTAGAGTTTCTAAAATAATGTTTCTCACTGCTCAAGCTGGGGATAACTGAAACAGACTGGAGCAGAATGGGAGTAAAATAATATTAAAATATTAAAAGATAAAAGTAAGGAAAACAGTGATGATACCAGAGCTCAGCTAAATGCCTCTTAACTCGCCGACGTCCACCTCCCTTGATCTAGTATATTTGTTGACTGTGTTGGTCTACTGTATTGTTGTTAGATGCTTCCTTATTGGATTTGCTTATGCCAATCCTCCTTCATAAAGATTGTATGTAATGGGACTTGAGCATCCATAGATTTTGGTATTGACAGCGGCCCTGAAACATAACCTTAGCGAATACCAAAAGTCCACTGTATTTAAGATTTCTGACATTAGAATTCAGGATTTTTTTCTTCTTAAGAAAATCACCCTGTGGCAAAAGTCCTCTTAAGACCTGGCAGAGTGTAATGCTTTACAGGTGTAATTCCACAAAATTATACCAGTAATGTTGGAGACTTCGTTGTGCAAACTGGTAAAATATGTAATCACTGCTGTAAGTGTAAAATTGCACAACATGGGACAACACAATGGGACTTGACTCTTTTCATGTAGTGCTTTTGATAGTGTTCAAAGAGTCACAAAGGAAATAAGAAAACTTAAAAATAAAGAAATCTAGAAAGACATACAATTTGATTTATATGTTAATCTTGTGGATAAACATAGAATCATAGAATAGTAGAGTTGGAAGAGACCTCATGGGCCATCTAGTCCAACCCCCCGCTAAGAAGCAGGAAATCGCATCAAAGCACCCCCGACAGATGGCCATCCAGCCTCTGCTTAAAAGCTTCCAAAGAAGGAGCCTCCACCACAGTCTGGGGGAGAGAGTTCCACTGCCGAACAGCCCTCACAGTGAGGAAGTTCTTCCTGATGTTCAGGTGGAATCTCCTTTCCTGTAGTTTGAAGCCATTGTTCCGTGTCCTAGTCTGCAGGGCCGCAGAAAACAAGCTTGCTCCCTCCTCCCTATGACTTCCCCTCACGTATTTGTACATGGCTATCATGTCTCCTCTCAGCCTTCTCTTCTGCAGGCTAAACATGCCAAGCTCTTTAAGCCTCTCCTCATAGGGCTTGTTCTCCAGACCCTTAATCATTTTAGTCACCCTCCTCTGGACGCTTTCCAGCTTGTCAACATCTCCCTTCATCTGCGGTGCCCAAAATTGGACACAGTATTCCAGGTGTGGTCTGACCAAGGCAGAATAGAGGGGGAGCATGACTTCCCTGGATCTAGACGCTATTCCCCTATTGATGCAGGCCAGAATCCCATTGGCTTTTTTAGCTGCCGCATCACATTGTAGGCTCATGTTTAACTTGTTGTCCACGAGGACTCCAAGATCTTTTTCACACACACTGCTGTCAAGCCAGGCGTCCCCCATTCTGTATCTTTGATTTCCATTTTTTCTGCCGAAGTGAAGTATCTTGCATTTGTCCCTGTTGAACTTCATTTTGTTAGTTTCGGCCCATCTCTCTAGTCTGTCAAGATCGTTTTGAATTCTGCTCCTGTCTTCTGGGGTGTTAGCTATCCCTCCCAGTTTGGTGTCGTCTGCAAACTTGATGATCGTGCCTTCTAACCCTTCGTCTAAGTCGTTAATAAAGATGTTGAACAGAACCGGGCCCAGGACGGAACCCTGCGGCACTCCACTTGTCACTTCTTTCCATGATGAAGACGACGCATTGGTGAGCACCCTTTGGGTTCGTTCGCTTAGCCAATTACAGATCCACCTAACCGTAGTTTTGTCTAGCCCACATTTAACTAGTTTGTTTGCCAGAAGGTCGTGGGGGACTTTGTTGAAGGCCTTACTGAAATCCAGGTAGGCTACATCCACAGCATTCCCTGTATCGACCCAACTTGTAACTCTATCGAAAAAAGAGATCAGATTAGTCTGGCATGACTTGTTTTTGGTAAATCCGTGTTGACTATTAGCAATGACCGCATTTGTTTCTAAGTGTTTGCAGACCACTTCCTTAATGATCTTTTCCAGAATCTTGCCTGGTATTGATGTGAGGCTGACCGGACGGTAATTGTTTGGGTCGTTCTTTTTTCCCTTCTTGAAGATAGGGACCACATTCGCCCTCCTCCAATCTGCTGGGACTTCTCCTGTTCTCCAAGAACTCTCGAAGATGATTGCCAGTGGTTCTGAAATAACTTCCGCTAGTTCCTTCAATACTCTTGGATGTAGCTGATCTGGCCCTGGTGACTTGAATTCGTTTAGAGTGGCCAGGTGTTCCTGGACAACTTGTTTCCCTATTTGGGGTTGGATTTCCCCCAATCCTTCGTCCATTCCATGTTGCTGAGGTTGAAGATGGCTTTCTTTTTGTGAGAAGACCGAGGCAAAGAAGGCATTAAGCAGTTCTGCCTTTTCCCTATCCCCTGTCACCATCACCCCATCTTCTCCTTGCAGTGGCCCTATTGCCTCCTTTTTCTTCCTTTTTCTACCAACGTAAGCAAATAAACCTTTTTTGTTGTTTTTTATGTCCCTGGCAAGCCTGAGCTCATTTTGCGCTTTAGCCTTGCGAACCTTTTGCCTACAGGTGTTGGCTATATGTTTGAATTCTTCTTTGGTGATTTCTCCCCTTTTCCACTTCTTGTGCAAGTCACTTTTGAGCTTTAGCTCAGTTAGAAGTTCTTTGGACATCCATTCTGGCTTCTTTGCATTTGTCTTATTTTTCTTCTTTGTTGGAACTGTTTGCATTTGCGCCTTGAGTATTTCACTTTTGAAAAACTCCCATCCATCCTTAACTCCCTTGTTTTTTGCCTAACAAGATAAACATGCAGGTTTGTTCTTGATGAAAATCGCTAAATGTTAGTCTGCAAATGCCCATATACAGGCAGTCAGGGCTGTAGCCGGGGGGGGGGGGGGGGGTTGAAGTTCAACCCCCCCCCCCCAAATGTGTCAGGTTAAAAAAACTTGATTTACTCATAAATTGGTTAACCAGTTAAAATTCATGAGTAAACCAGGTTTGGGGGGTTGAACCCTTTTGAACAAGATAGGCTCTGTAGGTTTGTTCTTAAGTTGAATTTGCATGTAAGTTGGAACAGGTAAATTTTTAAGTGTAACTCCAGCCAGATTTCACCTCACTTTCTGTCCATGTGACAATTGGATTTTTAAAAAATTGCTTGTTGTGGAAACAAGAACTGGTGATAAAGCTTCAGTGGAGACACCTTTTTCCCAAGGTAACTCTTGAGTGAATTTCCTTTCCTAGGAGTAGATTTCTCTCACTTCCTGTTTTTTATCCCCTGTTCTTAAGTATGAGTCATTTGTAAATTGGATGTTTGTAATTCAGCGATTGCCTGCATATGATATTTTAATGTTTTATTTTATTCTTAATTCATGTGGCCCAAATCCATTTACTAGACTCAATTAGAATATGCCCACTGAATAATTGTGCCATGGTAAGAAAACAGTTATATAGATCCCATTGTCTCAGTTTGGGCTAGCAGTTGAATTTAGGCTTATTTGGAAAGAAAACAGAGGCTACTTCAAATACATTTGAACTTTTATATCCATGAGTTCAACCATGCACAACTTAAATCCCAAAAGCGGTTTTGCTGTTTTATATAAGGGTCACTATTTTACTACACCTGTGTATATAAAGGAATTTGAGCATTCGTGGGTTTTGTTATCTACAAGAGTGGTGGGCGGGGGTCCTGGAACCAGACCCCAGGGACCACTGTATATAGAAGCAGGACAAAATTAAATGTTTCAAAGGACCCATGTCACTCAATTCTCAGTTGAAAAATCATACTTATTCAGCAACCCATATATCCCTGATTGCATTTGCTTGTTATGACACAGAGTTGGGAAAGAATATCTGCTCCAAATATTGACAGTAATTGCCTTTCTCGGCTCTCACATAGATGGGAGGCATGGGGTAGGGGAATGACTTTTACTCAATTTTCCAGGCATGTATCTTCTGATTTATATTTTTTCTTCAGAGGCATTGTATTAAGAAATGAAGCCTGCATGGTTTCCAGGCACAACTGATAATGTCATCTTTTCATTTTCTAAACTTGCAGCAAAAACCTTTCTCCAAACGCAAGTGTGCAGCCTGCAAGATTGTAGTCCATACGCCTTGTATAGAACAGCTAGAGAAAGTGAGTGAATTTGGGTAATATTGCTCTGTTATATGGAAGGAAATGAGATCAGTTTTAATAAAGAGATGAAACATTTCTGTTTGGATTAATATTGGAAGAACATTTATATGCCTAGTGGAAGAAATTCCCAATAACTCTGTTTTCTTACTTTGCTTGCTGACTCTAAATGCAAGCTATATTTGTACTTATAAAAATTAAAATTCATATCTTTGGAGTCAGATGGAGTCAGTGTTCAATATCTGGTAACCCTATTTGTGCCACATTAAGTGAATAGCCTCAGAGACATCTTTGTGGGATTTCCAGTTTGAGTAGAAATCACTGAGCTATATGGATCAGTTGGCCAACTCTATATCAGATAATCATGTTTATCCATATGTTCAGTTCTCAGCTGATAGAAGGGAGAAGAAGAGGGAATCCCTTGTCTGAATAACATGTTCCAGTGGGATATAAATGTTTCATTTTTTATCAAAATATATTCACCCACCTTACGTTAAATCTGTAGATAAATTTTCGATGCAAGCCTTCCTTCAGAGAATCTGGATCAAGGAATGTCCGAGAGGTGAGACTTGTTTGGGCTGTTTATGGGTTTGTACTATCAGGAAATTATATAGAATTATTTACATTACACAGTAGATATGAAATACTGATCCTCAACCTATTTCTGTATCCCAGTCTCAGAATGTACATTAGGATAAACCTGAGATAGAAAAATGTGGTAATAGTAGACAGTTATGGCTCTAAACATTCTTTTGAGAATCTGCACGTAGAGAAGGAAGGAAGCAATATTTTTATACCAATGAATAAGTGTTACTCATGAATTGTTTGTATGTTATAGTAATATGTAGGATTTTTTTAAAGGAAATAATGAAATATTTCAAAGGAAATAATGAAATAGTGCATTTGCCAATATTGGTTGACCACCAGGCAATCTCCATGCTTGGTTAAAGCAACATTCAGGGCTCTGTTGCAGAGGAAACATAAGCTATCTATTGAAGCCTTCACACCCGCCTTCACCTTGGATACAGATGTAGAGTCATCTCTCTTCTCTTAAATAAATCAAATAGCTTTTGACATACATGCCACTACTGCCCTCAAATGTTCAGTATTATCTGGTGCGTTGCCATCCTTTACTTGCCAGATTTCAAAAGCAAAAAAGAAATGGGAAAAACTCATAGTCATTAGCAATCAATTCATCATCCTAACTTTTAAAACACTCCAAATGAAAGAGCATGGCAGGGATATGATCCTGGGCTCTCAAATACAATACATTTTTCATGGTTTTGTCGCTGACTTTAATAGGATCTGATTCTTATTTCCATGGCTCTGGATATACAGTAGTTGTAGAACCTGGATCACCATTAGAATAGATTGAATGAATACCTAGGTTAGCAAGGTAAGCAAGGCAGGGAAGGATGTTGGACAACAAAAAAATAAACTCCTGAGTCTGCTCCCTATCTTGCATCATTTGTGACCTCCACTTTTCCTCTGGCAGATGCAAGGAACACACTAAATTTTAGCCTATGTTTATACCGTACTTTCACAACTGTATTTATTGATGCATTTATGTGCCATTGCATTATTTGTATGAAAAGGCCCTTGGGGTCGCTAACAGTTAATACAACAATTAGCAATAAAACACTTACGATTCACTTAAATGCAGCCATAAAGACTTATAAACAATTAAACCCCACAGAGGAGAGAAATGTCAAGTTAGCATGAAAAACCAACTGTTCCTCCCTCCATATGTCAGCTGGTATAAAAAGATCTTCACTTTTTTTTTGGAAGAAGACAAAGTTAGTAAAGTAGGCTTATTGAGCAGAATGGTGGGAACAAATCAAAAACAGAACGTAATCACATTTTTCTCTTTCTTATTAATCTCAGGCACCAAGAACAGTGTTATTTTCTAAAGGTTAGCATTGGATCGATGAACCTACTTGTCAGTCAGTTTTAAATCCCCAGAATAATTCCACCAAAGCTTGCTTTCCAGCTTATCATCCAATTGTATGAAATTGGCAGGGGGTTTTATATGGTGGCTGAGATAAACATTTATCCATTAAATGTATGTAGTCATTCCACTTGTTAGCATTCCTTAAATGTTGGACCCATGAGCAAGATTCAAAAGGAACAACCATAATACTTAAATATAGTGGAAGTAGAGCACTTGGGATCATGACAGTAATATCCTTGAAATATAGGGATTTGCAGTGGGATCATCACACCTACGGCCAGGATGTTTGCTTATGAGACTTGTTACATATTTTTTTCACTTTCAGTTGCTCAAGCTCTTCATGAACCTTTCCCCTTATTTCTTTGTAGCCTACTATTGTACGGCATCATTGGGTGCATCGGAGACGCCAAGAAGGAAAATGCCGACAATGTGGAAAGGTGAGAGGAAAATCTATGTGCTTGTCCAAATGTGCATACTTAGCTTGCAGATTCAGTAATGATTTTACATGTATTTTTATCAGTTTGATTTCTCTTCCTCTTAAGATCTTCCTCATTAGAGCTCAGAATTGCTAATAGTCTCACATAAGATGTATTTTATATACTTATGCATACGTCAAAGACAAGTTTTGGGTGGGAAAGTATGGATTTTGATATGACCCATGGATAAACCAAGCAGCCTTCCATTGAGAGGAGGAAGCACTAGTGCTGCCTCTGGGGACCAGCCACCGCTGGCCACTGCTGGCATCATTTCCTCACTGAGGCATTCAGAAAGGCCATTCACCACTCTACTCAGAAAGTGTTGGCTCATAGGATAAACAACAAAAAACCCTATGGTGCTATAAAGACCAACACATGAATTGCAGCCACAAATACATTCAAAACTGTAACAGGACTCTGTGTTAGTTATTTAACTGCAGTTCTACGGATGAAAAACTCAGAGGACAGAGAGCTTCTATATTAGAATCTCCAGCATTGCCAGGACTAGAATCCTATCTCACGCTTGTGCTTCAAAGCCAGTGCTAAGTAACCACCTTCAGGTTCAGGTGGTGCTTCAGGTTTATCAGAAACATGAGGGCTAGGTCTGAAGGGGAAGAAACCCTCACTCCCTGCCCCCAACATTTCTGCTGAATTTTGCTATGCTATTGTAGGAAGTCCGGGTTTGGATTCTTCTCCAAGTCTTCTTCCCCTGCCCTTTTTCATGGCACATATTTTGCCTTTTGCAGGGAGCTCCTTACCATGTCCCCATTCCATTCACATTACTCATAATCTGTCATAGTCCATCACTATACCCACAAAATACCTCCATCTCAGCCCCATCCCCCAAATCTAGGACATTGGACTCCAATCACATGGATAGGACCAGTGAGAAATCTTCAGTGGAAGCTAAAACCCAGAATTAAGATCTCTAAAGTCAGAGTTTTTACTAAGATCCTGGAAGGGGATTTTCAATCAGTACTTATGATCAACAAACCTGTGTCTGCAGAGTTGCAGCCTTCATTGATTGTTTACTTCTCACTGCAGTAAAAACAAAACAACAAAATGAAAAATCAAACAAGTAGCACATACCTTCCCTTATGAATTCTCTTTCTCTTCTTTTTTTGCAGGGTTTCCAGCAGAAATTTGCCTTTCACAGCAAGGAGATTGTAGCCATCAGCTGTTCCTGGTGTAAGCAAGCAGTGAGTGCAGCATATGTACCTGTTTGCTATGTTGCCTTCTTTTCTCTTGTCATGTACCTTTGCTTCCTTTCCACAAAGTATAGAGAAGTATACTTACTGAAGCCTCTACTACTGCTGCTCTTTATTACTAGCATTTGCATCATGATTTTTGTGTGTGCAGAAGTTCCTTCTAATATCATGTCTCATTAATCTTAAACAGTGGAGTGAGGATAGTCAACATTGAGGTTTACAGTTAGAAATGCCCTCAGGTTCATCACTCGTTGTAGGCATAACAAAAGGTGTTTAATGCTTCTCTGTGTAGAAAGGTAATGTGACATAGGGAAATACTTTGCCTGTCCTATCTAGTCTGCTTTCTCTGTCCTGTTTTTAAAAAAAATACTGGACACATTTTTAAAAGACAAATTAATATTAAAACATAGTTTTATCTCTCCTTCCCTTATGTCTGTACACCTCTCTACACACACAGTTTGGCATCCTGTTAGTGGCATAAGCAGGCATAATGTCTGTGTATGCCTTTTTATTGTTACAGAGATTACAGAGATTGCTATTATCTTCCACCATTCACAGTGATCAATCCTGGAGGCTGGTGGAGCTGTGGGTAGGGGTGGAGATGTGACTGGCTATGTCCCCATAAGCAGGTACAAAATGATTTCATTGTCTACTGAGCCCTTCAGAAACTTCCAGCAGACGTCAGAATAATTTCTGGCTGTGGAGACCTAGTAAGGTCACTTTTTATCTCCAACATGGCATGGCTATGGGCAACTGCAGCAGATAAAAGGCGAGTTCAACGGATGTTTAGAGGATAGATGTACTGTAGCTCCACACACAACACCATTATGCTATGTATCATATGGATGAAACACATGGGATTTTTGACCATCCACTTTGTGTATTGGACTACTGGATGATGACCTGTTAGGATCATAACCTAATGGGGATTATGACCTGTTAGGATCATAATCTAGTGGGTAGCAGAGTTTCAGAAGTGTTCCTTTAGTTTATTGGGTAATGGAAGATCACTGGGCTCGTAAATATATTGTTTCTAATTGATGTGTTCAGCAGACAAAGATTCAAGTAGTCTTCTTTAAAGTAACCTGTTTGTTTTACTCATAATTTCATGTATTTAAAAATACTTTTTTTTTCAGGTCACACTTCAAAACGTTTTCATTTGTATTTCTAACTTATAGTCTTTAACAGTCTCTTCAAAATCTATTGCTCTGTACAGCTGTTTCCTCACAGTCTATTTCCAAGGGACTCAAGCCTCAACTGTCTTCTAACTGTTAACACTGGCTTCTGTACTCTAACAGACTCAAGCCTCAACTGCCATTATTTTTAAACTGCATTCTAAACAGTCACTGAACCAGTCACATTGTCTGTGGCCCCTTCCACTGCTTCAATTACATAGAGCTAAGAAAACCGCAAACCAAAGAAGACATACACTTCAGGAAATAAACCGACACATTATAAAACGGACAAAACATTAAACAGAGGAGGCTTGAGAAGGTTCCTATCTCCAACAATGTGAAGTGGCATTGTCAACTCCACCATTCTGAAAGTTTACCACCTGCCTTGTTTTGCTCAAAGCTTGTAAAAGGTACTTTATGGAACATAACCTTCAAGAAACTTCCCACAGCACCCTTGTACTTTTAAAAACAATCCAAGCTCTGATTCCGCTGCATATGTAGATTAGTCCAGTACTTGAAACAGGCCTCAAAAGCACGGTGTTTCTCCTTGACTGGGCTGAAAAAATTGACTAAATCTGTTCTTTTCTCTGCCTTTCAGTATCACAGTAAAGTTTCATGCTTCATGCTGCAGCATATCGAGGAGCCCTGCTCACTCGGGGCACATGCTGCTGTGGTCATCCCTCCCACCTGGATTCTGAGGGTCCGGCATCCTCAGGTACATTGCTTCCTCATGTTTCTTTCCTTCAAACCAAATTTACTTTCATTTAGCCCAGACTGTTAGGATTACGGTAGCAAACTACTTGGAAATTTCAGAAGGTCCAAAATGCTACAAGAAAGCTGCTGTCTTGGGCTGGTTGCACAGAACATATGGCTCCCTTGTTGAAACACTTCACTGGTTATCAGTATATTTCTGGGCAGAATTCAAAGTGTAGGTTATGGCCTTTAAAGGCCTTCAAAAGACCACATATAAAGAAGCCTAAGGCAGGGGAAGGCTCAGTAGCTGCTCCCAGTCTGGGGAACTCCTTCCTATAGAAGGTTTCATTAGGCCCCACTCTGCAGGCAAACGGCTTTGTATTTGGGCAGGCTTTCATTTATAACACAAGCAGCAGAATGTTTTCTTGAATGTGCTCTTAATTTTAAAATATGTTTTGAATGTGTTTTAAATTGTTTTAACTATGTGCTTTTAATAGAATTATTTGTTTATTTTTTAAGCTTTTGTATTACAAGGTATTAAACATACTTTGCTTTATGTGTTATCGAAGGCTTTAGTGGCTGGAATCACTGGGTTGCTGTGGTTTTCCTGTCTGTATGGCCATATTCCAGATGCATTCTGTCCTGATATTTCAGTCACATCTATGACAGGTATCCTCACAACCCCTGAGGATGCCTGCCATAGATGTGGGCAAAACATTAGGAGAGAATGCTTCTGGAACATGGCCATACAGCCCGGAAAACTCACCGCAACCCATACTTTGCTTTCATTTGTTGTCAGTCTACTTGAGTCTTCTGCCAGGAAAAAGATAGGAAATCAATGAATCAATCAATAAATCCTGATATCTTTTTTCCTCCCCTCCTCCCCAGAACCCACTAAAGTCAAGTAAGAAGAAAAAGAGGACATCATTCAAGCGAAAGTCCAGCAAGAAGGGGCCTGAGGTCAGAGATTGTGGTTAGGGTTGGAGGTGGGCTGAGATTTAGAAGGGTCTCAGGTACAAAGCAAAACTTTGGCATAAGTAAGGATATAGAAAGAACTTGTGAAGGTTTTTTATTTTTATTTTAAGTACCACTCTCAGAACAGAACTTGGATATATTGGTTTGAGAAAATGCAACTCTCCACAGTGGCAGCATTGACTGGAGCATTCTGGAATTTATAGTCTAAAAGGTTTTACAAGATTAGCTTCAGAAATAGCCAGCATTTCTCTAGCTCACAAAACACAATGACACAGAACTGGAATCTCAATGGCTCTTCTGCAGAAAGACATTTTCTGGGGAAGGAAGAGAGAGTTTACCCAGCTCCAGAAAATGAAAGATAGTCACAGCACCCTACAAGGATATAGACAAGGACATAATGATTGAGAAGGAAACAATGCTCATTTAATTTTAGGAGGGATTCTTTCTTGGATGCTGAAGGGGGAGACAAGGTATGGTCTGCTGGCAAAAGACAACACAAATTTAGCTTAAGTTTATTGTCACTGGCAACCTGCTCCGGAGCTGCAATCCAATGTATTTGTCTTTTCTGAAAAGTCAAACATTCTTGCAGGTAGCTTGGTAAACTTTGACCTTTAGAGCATAGAAAGCTAATACCTTATAGTTCAACCACAGGTTTTCAGTTATGATACTTTTTCTAATTCAGGCCAGAATCCTTCTGGTGACTGTGGGTGCATCTTCATTGTAGCTAAAATGCAGTTTAACACCACATCAACTGCTATGGGTCATCTTGGAATCTTGGGATTTGTAGTTTGGTAAGGCATCAACATGTTTTGGCAGAGGAGGCTAAAGATCTTGTAAAAAGACACCACCTCATGACTTCATAACATTGATTCTCCATTAATTCTACAGTATATATCAGCCATGGGCAACTTCGACCCTCCAGGTGTTTTGGACTTCAACTCCCAGAAATCCCAGCTGGCTTACTGGCGTTGAGGAATTGTGGGAGTTGAAGTCCAAAACACCTGAAGGGCCGAAGTTCGCCCATGCCTGGTATAGATGCATCCTATGCTATTGTAAAAGTCCGTTATCCCAAAAGTGACTTATTTCAGTAGGGTGACAACAAATCGTTTATTTCAGTGGAGAAAATGTCTTGTTGGTCCTTGAGAAATTCAGGAGTTGGCAGGATAACTGTGTCTGTTCTATTAGAGCTGGTTTACACTGCATTACCATCACCACCCTGGCCATCCCAGCATCCACAACCATTTTACATGCTACTGTCTCACCTACTGAAACCTTTGTCAATGTAGGGTATGACTGCTGAAGAAGCCAAAATACATTTAGTCTTATAAGTGTTCGTCTTGTTGATGTACAATATGTAATTATTGTTAGTTTCTTTATTTCATTTGTGTCTGAATTTTATATGCAATGTACCTTTATTTTGTATTAAATATTTATGTTTTACATTGTTATTTGCCACTGTGTGTACACTAACTTTTATTTGTATTCATATTATTTTTGTGTGAGTATTTTATTTTAAATTTTATTATTAGTTTTGATCATTTAATATTAATATGTGAAGATAGCCTTTCAGCATTTAATTCCACTTTCTCTTCCTGGTTAGCCATAATTTCCTGTGTTACCTAAGCCTAGAAACTTTTACCAGCTTAATGGGAGGATAAATATTTTTGCCTCATCTCTAAAGAGATGAGGCAAAAATATTTATCCATATCTCACCTAATTAAGTCATGGTATCATTGTCTAAATGCAGTCATGGAATTCCAGAATATTGCTGATAGGAGACTGGTTCACTAACCCATTTGGTTTCTTCTTAATACTGTATTAAAATTACACCAATACGTTCCATGACAATCACATTTTAATTCATCGTGTGTTCATTTATGTACTTCTTTCAAGTAAACTGCTATCTACTGCTGCTTGCTAGAGGGACAACAGTATACAAAAGACTGCGAAATAAACTTTTATATTTAGCTTTACCCAAAAATAGCTATTCGGTTTAGATATACCAGTATATTTTTAAAGGTGGGAAGACCTAGTTAATGGCATCTTGATACTAGAGTGTGAAAATATAGAAAATAGAATCAAATCCACCTGGAGTTAACACTGGGGATTTTTTTGCTGCAACATAAAACTGTTAAACATGTCACCAAGCTATCATTTGGATTACTCAGTCAGAGCAAATCTTGTGCATTACATTTTACACATTCAGTTTCGAGCAACTTGTTCTTATAGTGTGATGTGAGATTTAGTGGCTAACATCAGAAGTCTAAAAAGAATCCCTCAACTATGGTCAAAAATTATTTGTTCTGATGGTGTTTGTAATTTTCTGGCTTCACTTTACAGGAAGGGCGATGGAAGCCCTTTGTTATCAAGCCTGTCCCAGCCCCCCTCATGAAACCACTGCTAGTGTTTGTGAACCCCAAGAGTGGTGGAAATCAGGTAGGTGTAATGTCCTTGCATTCTAGCCTTTTGGTTGCAGATCGTGTGCTGAACTGAGCATCTTTTCAGCTCAATCATAGTGTAGTTTTTCCCCTGTTTTCTTGATTCTTTTCTTTCTGCCTACTTTTAGGGTGCAAAAATGATGCAGTCATTTATGTGGTACCTCAACCCACGACAAGTTTTTGATCTTAGCCAAGGAGGCCCCAAAGAAGCGTGAGTAGCAGTTCATAGGCATCTGAGTTCCATCCCAGCAGCTATGCTTCATTTCAAGTAGAGACAAGAGTGAAAATCCTAGAAACGTTCCCATGTAGACGGTATCTATCTACCTATTACATAGTCCTCTTGAGTCACAACAGTTGAATATCCCTGGAACTCTTTGAGACTATGCAGTTTTTAAAATTAAAAAGATCTGAATGGGGCACCATCAAATTCCCAATGCATGTGGGGAAATCTGTGTCATTTAATATTGGGACTAGGTTCTTTGTCCATGGATATGGAAGTCACCAGCTACCCCTACACCTGACATAGTATAAGGTATCATTGAGTTAATACTACTAGACTAAAAAACCAAGTCAGATGGAAGGCAGCTCTTCCATCTGACTTGGTTTTGGCTAAAAGAGAAGGTTTCATCTGACCAAACAAGATTTATATGTTGTACAGGTTTCACCAAACCTGGCACTCTGTCATGACATTAGCTGTCAGTTGGACATGAATTTCTGCCTTGTTGTTATTTGACATCAAGTTGGATTTAATTTATGGTGACGCTATGAATAAAAGCCCTCCAAGTTCTGCACTAAAGTGGACTATTTCAATATCATATCCTTACATCATCCTCTTCTGATCCTTGGAAGGAGTAGTTTTGCATTAAGATACCAGAGTTTTGGCCCAAAGATTTAAGTAACATAGATCAAACTACGTTCCATTCTAATTCTGGCATACAGTCCCCTGAAATGAAAGCACACAACAACAGCAACAACTCTCTGCAATATAATTAAGACACTGATTGTTTTGCCAATTTGAGGAGTGGCTCTATAGTCAAATTTGTCCTCTTTTAAGTTCTGATTCATCTTCTTGGCCTCACACTGGCCATCTGCTTTTCTAAGCATTTCTATGGAATTGAATAGCACTCCATAATTAGTTTTCTCCAATGTGTATGGTTGTGATTTATAGTGTTCTTTCCACTTTCCCCCTCTTCACTCTTGCTTTTTGGCTTTTATGTAGGTTGGAGATGTATCGTAAAGTGCACAACCTGCGTATTCTGGCATGTGGGGGAGATGGCACAGTAAGTGATCTCTGATCTCTTGTGTACCTGATGGTCTGTAAAGGGATGGAGCTGAGCACTAGCAGCAGACTCTGGCAACTTTTAGGGAAAGGAGCATGTTGTTGCTTTGACTAGTAATGGGTCCATCTGGTTATATAATGCAGCTGTAATTTTTGAAGACAACATTATCTGGCTGCAGTATGCTATCTCTTCAACTAAGCGAGAAAGAGCCTTCTTTGACTGTGCCAAAGCCCTGTCTAATTTAGCATTCCATTTCCATAGTGGCCAACCAGATACTTATAACACATCCATAGAAAGACATGTATGCAATAATATTTTCCATCTCATGTTCCCTAACAAAGAGTATTTAGCCTCTAATACCATCGTCCATCACAATTAATAGTACATAGCTATCATAATAAATAGTTATGTGCCTTCAAGTCTATAGTGACTCTAATCTATCACAAGGTTTACTTGACAAAATTTGATCAGAAGAGGTTTGCCATTACCTTCCTTTGAAATTGAAATAGTGTCATTTGCACAAGATCACCCAGTGGGTCTCATGGCTAAGCAGGTATTTGAACCCTGACCTTCAAAGTCAGAGTCAATTATAAATAACCATTGATAATCTGATTCTCCATGGATCTGTTTAATTCACTTTATAGCCATTCAGGCTGGTGGCCTTCATTTCATCTTATGGTAACAAATCCCTTACTTAGTTCAGCCATGCACCATGTGAGTCTGATTGTATTATGACGAAAGGGGAAAACTTCACATCATGCATACTTTTATATACCTCAGATTATCGCCCATAAGTGCCTCTCTAAAGAAAAGCAATTAAACCCCATAAATATCAGAACCCCTTCAGGTTTTAATCTTCCTTTATAGGGAGTTGTTCCGACCACTTGATCATTTTGGTTGCCATTTTTCTTGATGTGGGATTTGTACACAATAGTCAAAGTGTGGTCTTACCCCTGTAAAAATGTATAAAGACATTATAAATCAGGTTGAGTATCCCTTATTCAATGTGCTTGGATCAAAAGGATTTTGGAGTTTGGAATACCTGTATTTGCATATAAATATATACATAATCTTGGAGATGGGACCCAAGTCTAAACACAACATTCATTCATATTTCATATACACTTCTACACATGCCCTGAAAGTAATTATTTGCAATATTTTCAATAATTTTGTGAATAAAACAAAATTTGTGTCCCTTGAACTCTCAGAAAACAAGGGTGTGACTATCTCAGCCACCCATGTGGATAGTTGTAGCTTTTGGAGTACAGGCAGTCCCCAAATTATAAACAGATAGGTTCTGTAGGTTTGTTCTTAAGTTGAATGTATATGTAAGTTGGAACTGGTATATTTTTTAAGTGTAACTACAGCTAAAAATACATATTTTTTAGCTTTGCGGGGCATAGGGAAACATTAACACCCCTGTGATGTTTGTTTTGCTGAGTGTGCCCCTGTTCAGAAGATTTCACCTGACTTTCTGTCCCTGTGATAACTGGATTTTGGAAAAATTGTCTTGTTGTAGAAACAAGGATTGATGATAAAGCTTCAGTTGAGACACCTTTTCCCCATGATAACTCTTTCAGGAGTGAATTTTCCTTCCTAGGGACAGATTTCCTCTCACTTCTTATTGCTTCACTCCCATTCTTAACTATGAGTCATTTGTAAGTCAGATGTTTGTAACCCAAGCACTGACTGTATCAGTATATTTTTAAGTCTTCCCCAAAAGATAGCTTTCATAGAATTTGCCATTTTCACAGCTGCTGTACACTAGCCAATATTTTCATTTCCAGCTGTAAGAATATGACCTAGGTTAATGGTTTATTAGATTAATTGTGGGACTTAGTCATGACCTCTCTTATTTATCACTATTATGCTGTATCTGTTCTACAATGTCACTCATATGTAAACAGTGAATAGTTTCTGCTATCAATCCTCAGTCATACAGATATTTATGTTTGATTTTGGCAAATAATTTTCAGACTAAATTTATTTGGGCTCAAATATTTATGTTGCGTTCCCAAACTTCTAAAATTCATTCATTTTCAGAGCTGGACTGTGTTGGTATTTGTAGGGAATTCAGAAATTGCTATAGAAAAGGTAAGTGCATGGGACATTACAAGTCAAAATTGTGTTTGAAACTCTTGTATCTTTCCTGGATTAATAGGTGGGATGGATCCTCTCCATCTTGGACCAGTTACGACTGAATCCCCCTCCTCCTGTGGCCATTCTTCCTCTAGGGACAGGAAATGACCTGGCAAGAACACTTAACTGGGGTGGGGTAAGTGTGTATCAATATTTCCTTAATATTTCTCTGTGTTTCAGGTCAACGCAGTGAGTAAGTCTGAATTAAAGTTAAATGGAGGTTATCTTCACTGTCTGCTTAGAATTTCAGTCATTCACAGATAACATGTCAACTCACAGGGATACACAGATGAACCTTTGTCGAAGATCCTTTCACATGTAGAAGAAGGAGAAATTGTGCAACTTGACCGCTGGAATCTACTGGTAGAACCAAACCTTGAGGCAAACCCTGAAGAAAAGGATGAGACTGCTACAGACAAGGTAAAACCCATAGTACCTAGTAAACTATTGCCATCCTGCTCATTTGAATCAACTACTCATTTCAAACATAATATACACAGTACACTTCATTGTATTTTTCATGGTGGATCAAGTGTAGGAAACAGTTGAAATGTATTCAAAAATACACTGTTATGACAGAAAAAAACTTACATTTGCACTTTTTTCCTTATGTATATTTCCATGTGGGTAAACAAATGGGTAAATGCAAATATTTATCCAAAAAATGAAGATGGAAAACAGAGAAGGCAAAAGGGTGGCTCATTTTTGTAGTATATTAAGAAAAATCATGGATGAGAAAATCTTGTATTATTGTGTGCTCACAGATTAGAACAGTTTGTGCTTAATGTTTCCAAAAGCATATACGTAGATGTTGCCCTTCCTAAATAGCTCCAAATTTTCCATCAGAATTCTAAATAAAGGCACACATGCGTTAGAGTGAGGAAATGGCAGGTCTTTTGTTTATCCGCCTCGCCCTTCCTAATGTACATGCACATAATAACCTAATTTGGCCCTGTTACATACTTTAGAATCATTTTGAGTTATAGAATTATTTGGCTTAGAATAATTGAAGTTTTAGCGAGGCTGGATGTAATTCAATATTGCTTTTGTTTTATAAATCCCTTTGAGAATCCTACACAAGAAATGTCTTTTTAAGACCAGTAGGGTATTCCTACAGAGATGTATTTAAGCCTGAAAGCATTGGGTTTTTGTTTTGTTTTTTTTGGGGGGGGGTTTACAGTTAACAGATCAAGTGAAAATTTCATTCGATTTCTAAATTTCTTTAATTTTTTTTCATTGGAACCTATTAGTCCAATCTAGTATCCTTTCCTACTCAAGAAGCAACTTTAACACAGCCCAAAATGAATGTAAAATAATCTTATTGGAAGGTTTCGTTTTCTATTTATTTTATTTATTTGTGAAATTTATTTAACTTTAAGGTGAGCTTAAGGTGTTATATGTGACATTTTTCCTCTTCACTTTATTTTCCAGAGAACCTTGTGATGCAGATTAAACTAAGAAACCATAGTATTAAGTCATTTGCTGAGTTTTCATGTCAAAATGGGGGCTTAAATCTGGATCTCCAAAGTCTCTTGTCTGTTGATTCATAGAAAACCTAGGTATCTGTCACCTCAGGAGGAGAATTTGTTTTGCTTTGATTTAGTTAATTATGTACAAGTAGCTATGGTTCAGCTTCACCATAAACCCAGGATCACTATTTTGCTTTTCCCTATACCAGCTCCCTCTTGATGTCTTCAACAATTATTTCAGCCTTGGTTTTGATGCTCGCGTGACACTGGAATTCCATGAATCCCGAGGTAAATGGCAACAAAAAGTGGGAATCAACTACTTTCCGAGCAACAGAACTTAATATGGGGAGGGAAGACCTTCCTTCAGGGAAAATACATCTTCAGCATCTGAAAATAGTGAGCCCAAAGTATAAAGGGAGGAGAAAGTGGCAGTGAAGGCATGTGCACTGAAAACAGAATAAAAGCATTCTATTCAGCAGAAGAGAATAAAGCTGAATTAGAAAAAACTCAGTGATGGTCATTTTATTATGTCTGTTGCAAAACATTATAATAAATAATGATAAATCTTTATTTATACTCCCCCACCATCTCCCCGAAGGGACTTGGGGCGGCTCATAGAAGTACTCCAAGTGCAGCATATAAACAACAATACATAAGTATATATACAATGACATAAGTATAAAACCAACAACTCCCAGAAATACTAACAGCGGGTAAACTGGCTGGGATTTCTGGGAGCGGTAGGCCAAAACATCTGGAGACCCACAGGTTGAGAACCATTGTGCTAGATATATGTTTGTAGGAGATGCAGTCCTAAAAGGAAAGTTCCCAAGCAGCCTTTCTACTGAGTAGTGCCCCCCCCCCTTCCACGGCCACCTTCCTAATGGTAATGCTGCACTTACTGAGAAGCCACTACTGAAAATAAACTACAGCCACGGGACTAGTGAGGGAGGGATGGGCTCTACCTCCAGAGGGTAAGTGACTGATAACTAATCTCTTTATCTAGAGGCAAATCCAGAAAAATTCAACAGCCGATTTCGGAATAAAATGTTCTATGCTGGGGTGAGTTCAACAGAATGTCGTATTATGTGCCAGTCAAAAAACACTTCCTTGTTCTCAGTACAGCCATATGTTCATTTCCTAGAATAGAAATAGATTATTTGAATGCATCCCAGACTCTGTAGGAGCAGTGCAGAGTACCCAGAATGTGGAAGGGGGGAGTGAGATAGGGCTGGATGTCTATTTCTAGTGTTGAAAAATGGATTTGTTATTTGTTTTTTATGTTAAAGGCCCTCCTGATGCTGCCCACAATCTATTTAATATATGTGTTGATGCTCCTGGAGCATTGCAAGATTGGCAGTTCACTCTTGTATTTCACCAGAAAAGCAGTGGCCTAAGAGGACTTGGGGGGGGGGGGGGGACACAAACACAGCTTTGAGGACTGCACTTTATCTGCTTCCTGTACTACAACATGTATAGCTTCTGGAGGCACAGGCATGTTTTAAGAATTACAGGAAGGAAGTGTTCTGTCTCACTTTCAAATCTACAAATGAACAGAATAGATAAGGATTTGATTTTTGGTGGGTGTGTGGGGGGGAGAGAAATGCTGGTACTTTCCTTGGTGATACTGTGCTTGCTTATCTTGTGTGCTAGGAAGAAGCCCTAACATTTTGAATACAACTGAGTTCTTTTCACATGACATATTTACAGCATTATATTTTACCCTTATCTGCCAAGGCCCTACATTATGAAATTCTGAGATTTACAGTTTAGGAAGGCGATTTAGGATTCTCAGCCAGAGAATTCTAGTCCTTCACCAGACTGAAAGTCCTTGGATTCCATAGGATGTTGTTATGCCAATCAAAGTGGAATCATACTGCTAAACCATTTTAACTCCATTATTTTTTCTTTTGTGGAAGCTAAGCAGGATCAGACCTATTTAGCACTTAGATGGGAGAGCAGCTGACAGTAACTTTTGATAATATCTCTAGTGGAAGTTGGGAAATTGCCTGAAACCCATCTGTCTTCTCAACCATTGCTTAAGTCAGCTGAACTAATGCAAGGTCATTTTGTGTGAACTAACTAGATTTCTCTTCTGTTGGCAGACAGCATTCTCTGATTTCCTCATGGGGAGCTCTAAAGACTTAGCAAAACACATCAAAGTGGTGGTGAGTGTGTGCCATGGCCCTAATGAGTTCCTTATGGGCATTGGGGAGTCAGGCAGAAGGTTGTTGGCTGGACTGGCAAAGTCATTTTGATCCCATGTTAAAATATTTGAAGGTCCTTCAGGAATGGTCTCTTGCCTTAACAGGCAGTCAGAATTTGTCTCTCTCCCCAAGAGGGGGGCTGGGTCTCCCCGACCTGGAATTATATTATGAGGCAGCTGCTTTGACTTGGGTGAGGGACTGGGCCACATTAGAAAAGAAAAATTATTAATACTGGAGGGAGAAGATCTACGACGTGGGTGGCACAGTTATCTATGGAAAGGAAAAACAAAAATAGAAAAAAACTTTAAAAACCACTTTATAAGGGCCGCACTAATCAGAATTTGGGATAAATATAAAACCAGATTCCACTCCAAAACCCCAATGTGGTACTCTCCAATAGAAGCAAACCACAGAAGAGAAACACCCAGTGAGAAATGGTTAACATATAAACAAATGTTAATACTAACCAACCAAGAGGCAAAACTAAAAACACATGAAGAAATTTAAAAAAATAGACCCAAACATCAACTGGCTTCAGTATTGGCAGATTAGAGAGGAATACAAGGAAGACAAAGAAAGAGGATTTGAAACAACAGAAAAACTTTGGGACAAAATACTGAAAATTAACACCAAACAAATAAGAATACTATACAAACAATTACTTGCCTGGGCTCAAGAGAAAGATCAAATAAAAAAAGTAATGATAAAATGGGCCAAAGCGATAGGACACACAATTTATCTAGGTCAATGGGAAGAAATATGGGGAAAAAACTGAGGTGGGCTTATGCTACAGAAATAAAGGAGAACTGGTTTGAAATGTTCCACATGTGGTATTTGACACCAAATAAACTTGCTAGAATCAATAAAGGGAAAAACAGTGGAAACTGTTGGAAATGTGGAAAGCACACCGGGACTTTTATACACATGTGGTGGGAATGTAAGAAAATCAAGAAATTTTGGCGAGAAATACATTAAAAAATGACAAAAATCCTACAAAAAGAAATTGTGTTTAAGCCAGAATGCTTCCTATTAGGAATTACAGATAGGCAAATAGACAATAACACCGATAGAATAATATTTTACCTCACCACGGCGGCGAGAATAGTGCTCGCACAAGCATGGAAAACAAAGGAAGTACCTAGCATGGAGAAATGGCTCAATAAAGTAATGGACGTGATGAATATGGATTTATTAACACAAAAACTAGCCCAGGAAAGAACATCAAATAAAACGGATTGGAAACCCATGAAGGAATTTTTACAAAAAGAAAAAATAAATGTTTATATAAGGATGGACTAAAGAAAGTCCCTCAGATAATAGTATAAAGTAAAGATAGTTAATCTTGTTTAACTTCAAAATAAAAATAAATGACTAAAAGAAAATCAAAAGGATCACACCCGGAGCTCTAGAAGTAACAGGATATATATAGCAACTGTTTACATGTAAATTCTTTTTGGTGTGGTTGTTTTTGCGTTGTGGTTGTTTGTTTTTTCTTTTTCTTTTTTTGTTGTTGTTCTTTTTTAATCCCCCCCCCCTTTTTTTTCTTTTTTTTTTCTTTTCAACTTGTGTATTGATACCTTTTTCCCCCTCACCCCTTTCCCTCAGATACCCTTGTTGTCTTACATGTGTTTTATGGTATTGAGAAATGAGAATCTTTGTTGTTATAAGAAATGTATGGAGTTGCTGGGAAACCTCTCAATAAAAATTAATTAAAAAAAAAGAATTTGTCTCTCTCCCCACATTAGAAAACATTATCTTATGTTACGTTTCTTTTGAAGAGAGACTACCGGAACTAATACATTTTTTGCCTCACCCTCTTTCTATTAGTGTGATGGAACAGACTTAACTCCTAAGATTCAAGATCTGAAGCCTCAGTGTCTCGTTTTTCTAAACATTCCAAGGTGAGCTATTTCCCAGAATCCTACGGGGGCATTAGCGAAGAGCCACAGCTATTTATGCCTACTAACAATTCTCCCTCTTCACCCTGCCCCATCTGTGCAGGTACTGTGCAGGCACCATGCCTTGGGGAAATCCTGGAGACCACCATGATTTTGAGCCTCAGCGCCATGATGATGGCTGCCTTGAGGTCATTGGTTTCACTATGACCTCCCTGGTAAGTCAATCTAGCCACTGATGGCTGGTGGATTGGGTGGCAATACATTACTGTTGCCCGTCAGGACTGTGATTTGTGCTCACTGACAATGAGGCAGCTCTTGGGGTGAAAAGGAGCTTCTGGCCTTTAGAGGATTTAATAAACAAATATAACTGAGCAGTCGGTTAGCCCATTTGATTGATAAGGATAATGGCAACCTTCTAATCTACTGTGCAACTATAAGCTTGCCTGGTAGAGCTATATCACACAAGGTTTGTGCATTGTGCTTCTGCACGTGAATCTTATATATAACTCTGTTTGGAACACATGCTTCTCATGAATAAAATAAACAATTTAAATTTAAAGCTGAGATCCCCTATTCATATCCATGCAGCTGCAGACACATCTCTTGCCTTCCTTGCCACAACTACTTTTTTGCTTTGTTTTGAAAAAGGGCTTCATTTTTATTTTTGTTTGTTTTAATGGGAAAATTGGATGGCATTTTTTAAAAGTAAAATGGAGGAAGTGGGGGGGGGGGGGTGACTAAGCAAGGAATATCAAAGGCCTGATCCATACCAGGGATCCAAAGCCAGTATTTCATATTTGCATGAAGGAGCTTCATTTTTCATTCTATGTTTTGAACAGGAATGAAACGTGGGCAAATGTCTCTCCATATATATCCTCAGTACAGTGACAGGTGTGATGGAGAAGGGCATTGGTCATTTTTCCCTTTAAGGGAGTAGTTTTGTTTTGGAGGAGCAGGGGAAGCTTCCTATGGAGCTTATGTGAGGGAGGCTACATGTATGTCTGAGTGGCATTCATGACTCCTAGATTAACCTCTTCATCCCTGCAGCACTGTAATTCCATTTCTTAATTTATCCCTGCAAACACTTACCAGTACACACACCATGGACAGTGTATTTCTTTGATATGGAAGTCAAGAGTGCACCTGTCCTGTAAGCTTCTGGGCTGCATCTTCTTAGTGGACAGATGTGCAATTCTTTTCCTACCCAGGTTCAGCTCACCTGTTACACCTGTAATTCAAACTGATGTTAGGTGCATCATGTTCCTTCCAGTTCATGCATTTCTTCCTTTCGCAGGCAGCGCTGCAGGTGGGAGGCCATGGAGAGCGCTTGCACCAGTGCCGGGAGGTACTGCTTACTACATCCAAGGCCATTCCCATGCAAGTGGATGGAGAGCCTTGTAAGCTGGGAGCTTCCCGTATTTGCATTTCCCTGCGCAACCAGGCCAACATGGTGCAGAAGACCAAGAGGCGCAACTCCATGCCTCTGCTCAATGAGTATGTTTTATCTGATACTGACTGTTGGATGGGACATCTTTGTGGCTGTGGTTCAAAGGATGAAGGTTGCTTCACAAGTTAAAAGCTGAAATCTTTATGGTTTGGAAAATGTCTGCCCTGCTGTTTTGTTATCTTTCTGTTCCTTATAGAAGGAGCACTTTGTGATCACTAGGATTACTTGAATTTAGATCAGTTGATTTCTCTCCAACTTTATTTCAGAGGTGTGTGCTAGATTACAATACATCTGAACCCATCAAAAGGCAAAATCTAATAAAAACAAAATTAAAATCTTTGCACATAATATTAACTATAAAAGGCCCCATAAATATGGTGAAATTAAATGTTGTTAAGTATAAAATCTTGCTCCCTTTGTGTTTCCATCTGATGTTGTAGTGCATGAATGGCAACATTTCCCTACATCCTCAGCTCTGCTCAGTTACGGAGCCTCCTTCCAGACTGTATGGAACGTCATGTCATAGTTACATGAAAGAGAAAAAGTATTAAAGAAGCTAAGAATCATAACTCACTTCCCGTTCAGGCATGTGCATCATAAATGTAGAATGATAATGAGACTGATGCCGAGAAATGTAGAATAGTAATGAGAGAGTCGGAGAAGTGGGCATATTGATGTCCTCTTGCTATCAATTTCCCCTCTGCATTTTCAAGGGCTGCCTTCAGCATGCTAACTTCCATTCTAAGAATGGATGCTAAACCAAAAACTTCACTGTAGCTATTATCTTAAAATTGCAAATGCTGTTCTGTGGAAGTAGTTCTTATGCACAGGCAAGGTCAAAATCGTTAATAGTTCTTATTTCTAGGATACTTCTTTTTAAATGTCAGCTCATAGATCCTTCGTTTCCTCTTCCCCACCTAGCTATCATTTTCTCACTTTCAGTTGTCCAGACCTAATTATTCCACAATTTTTCCTTCCTGTTGTGCAAACAGTCAGCAGCCAGTTCCAGAACGGCTGAGAATCCGCGTAAGCCGAATTGGCATGCACGACTATGAGGCACTTCATTATGACAAGGAGAAGCTCAAGGAAGCCTGTGAGTAGTTGCACTTAAAGCCAGGGTGTTGAGGTCTTAAGGGATAAAGCAGCCTGAATAAACTTTCTGAAACATTGAGTCGATAGTCTATCCAAACAGCCTTCCATATCCATGAAGGATTGTTTCCAGGGCCCCCACAGATAGCAAGATGCATGGGTGCTCAAAACCTATATGCAAAATCTAAATAAAATGGCCAACAAAGCATGGATTGTATGTCAGTCAGTTGTAGAAGACCCTCTGCTGATCACTCCAGCAACCATAGGCATAAAGCAGATGGGAAAGTGGCAAGGGCCACATTGTCTTATTCCCAGCTTTCTGTGAGTAACTCAACCTCTTTGATTTCCAACATTGAAGAGCAAGCAAAGGGAGCTGTCAGATCTGAGGTTGGTTGAATCTGTAAATGTGGAACTCACACATATGGAGGGCCAACTGTAGCTAAACACATTTGGTTATAACAGGACAGTGTTACATGATTGGAAAAAAGATATTGTTTCACCTTCTGTCACCTTGCCTATTCAGATTTGCCTGATAATTGTTAAATTATAGTTTCTTGTGAAACTGCTTTCTTTGAAAGAGCCCTTATCTGAATTACCTGTACTTGAAAAGCAAAAACATCTATGGGAAAAGCTCTCTTCTCTAGCCCTTTGGCCCTGGTGTGTTAGATTTCCATATGTACAGAGTTTCTCCTAGGAATGCTTTCAAACAGGCTGTTTCTCATGTCCATTGTTTGATGGTACAATGCACTGTATTCTGTATGTGGGCTCACACATGAGTTACCTCCTAACGTCTGCTCAGTGAATATTTGAGAGGCTGAGTTATTGTGAATTTAGTTAGCAGGCTAAATGATATTTCCTGATTTCACTTCTTCAGCTGTGCCCTTGGGGATCATTGTTGTGCCAGGAGACAGTGACCTGGAGCTGTGCCGGACACACATTGAGAGGCTTCAGGAGGTAAGTTACTTCAGAAACTTTTGGCAAGGAAAAAGGGTGCAGCCTTGGCACAATTTTACTACTCCTTAATTGGCAGGTTGCTAAAATGCTCTTATTTCTATAGTATTGCTCCTCATGGGAATGTTCATGCTTGATTGAACAGCAGTAGTTGGTCTGCTTCCATCCCAAAGTGAATAGTACTACTGTTTTGTTATTGCTCTTTGTTTAGATTCTGAGTGTGTCTAGATCAGTCCCCCTTCCATTTGACCCCATACCCCAATGTTAGACTATAATGCCCATCATGTATAGCAAACATCCTTTAGGTAATGGGAGTTATTGCTGAGCACATTTCAGTGTTACCAAGTTTGGGAAAATTATCTAGCCTTTTGAATCTCTAAGCTATGAATAGAACAGAATAGCTGTTAACCTAATACTCTTTAACAAGGGAAAATTCAAAAGAAAACAGAGAGTTAAAAAGACAATGTGTGCACTATAGGTTTAGGGGAAATTAGTGTGTGTTCTTTGTAAACCACCCTAACTGGAACTGATTGAAAGGGGGAATATGGATATTCGGATATAATCTCAGGAGGAATTTTAAAAGGGATAATAAATTTCAATTCATCCCTACAAATGTATATGCCCAAAGAATTGGCCCAGATATAATCATATTTATAACAAAAAGATTCATTCTACAAATCTGTAGAAAGTGTTAACATTTTGAACCATTGTCTACTGTTTTATTTGCATTGATTTCTGTTCTGTCATAATCTAGAATACTATTATGCGGCCTCCAGTTCTTTCTGAAGTTCTGCATAATTAATACACCTAAATTCCTTTTAGCTGTGAAATCCTGCTGGCTTCTTCCTTTGCTTCAATGAAATTAACACAAGGAAAAAGCTACTTTCTAGAGCAGGGGTGAGCTAAGTGCAGCATCTGTAAATGCAATGTTTGTGACCCCCTAAAGATTTCCATGAAACCTCAATCTACCTCCTAATTTCTCCAAGTTCTGTTTTAACTAAATTTTTAATAATAATCAGTGGTGGCTGGTTGTTTCCTCCATCCCGCTATCAAATATTCACCCTTCACTGTCAGAGAGGGGACAAAGCGTACAGCACTGGATGTTACTAGTGTGCGGTGTGGAAGAGCCCTGAATTTCACAAGGTTTATTTTAGCCATAGGTCAATTACATAAAACAACCATGATTAAATTGTTCCAACTGGGAAAGCTGGCATAGACGGGTACACTAGAATTGGGGGGAGGAGCGGTTGACTCATGGTTTCTATGCACATCATTTCATTATTTCTTCTCCTGTCTTAAAAATCCCTTTATTACACTTGGGACTATTTGCTTTCAATGGTTTGGATGGTGCAAACTAATATGGATGCACTGGAAGCTATCAGCACATTCCTCTGGGAGAGATATAGCTGCTTCCTAACTCAGTTAACTCAGCTCCTGCCTTTCCACAGGATTTCCCTCCATGCCCTTCCACTATTCAGAGCCTATTTCCTCAGGTGTGTATCTTCTGCCTTTTTCCCTTGTTGAGATCCTTCTTTTCCCTGCCTCTGTCCTGCATGATAAGCTTACATCAATTTCTGTTCGGTGACATTCAGTACATCTGTTCTGAGTCTTATCCATGTACTATAGCTTTGTGTCAGTTTATTACTGTCAAAATCTTGATGAGCTACTTGTACATGAACAAACCAAAAAAAGATTTTTGCAAATGGAACCAGCATGGGAAAAAAAACTGGAGAGATTGGATTCCTTTTTGCTCGTTTTTATGCAGGAAGGGGATGGAGCCAAGCCAAAGACACTGTCATGCCAGAAGCTATCCCCCAAGTGGTGTTTCTTGGACTGTGAGTATAAGTGTGTATAAGTGTGCATGTATAGTAACTGTGTAAATATATACCCGTTTTTATAGATTAAAAATACTGCTTTTTGAACATCAACATCCAGAATCTTTCAACCCCTGATAGCCAATGAGGACACAGAACCAGCCTCAACTTCGATTGATAGATGAGAGGGACAGACTTCATCCAGCTCTTGTAGTTTGCATCTTTACCTCTAGTATACTTGCTTGTACCTAGACTGTACTGAATGTCACTTGGTTATAAAATAGATTCTTGGATCATCACTGAAATACCTTAGGTTGGAAGTCCAGCCAAAACAGGGATATGAAAGGTGGAGTCAGCAGGCCACATGTAACTCTGAAGCCAGTTTTTCAGGCCCTGGAAGCTTCACATCAGTCTTCAACTCAGTGTGGTCAGGTTAAAAACACCCAAAAATCACAATGTATCCCCCCCCCCCAATTTTCTACCTTTTCTCAAATACTTTCTTCCCCTCATGTCTTCCTGAAAATATTGATATTTGTGATGTGATGTTACTTTAGATTACCATTTTAAAGGAGAAATGGAGGGAAAAAATAATTTTACATACTTAGATGGGGATCTAGATCATGATGAGGTTTGGGATGGAAACTCAGGCCCTCCACTCCCCAACCACCAACATTTTAGCTGAAATTGTTTGACTGTTTCATTAGCTTTAGGAGTAGTAGTAGTAGTAATAATAATAATAGTGGTAGTAGTAGTAATAATAATAATAGTAGTAGTAGTAATAATAATAATAATAATAATAATAATAATAATAATACTTTATTTCTAAACCGCCTTCTCTCCCCATGGGGACTCAAGGTTGTTTACATACATATATAAGGCAAATATTCAATGGCAAGGCAATTTTACTATTTTACATGCATGTTTAAAAGACTTTACAGTTTTCTGTTATTTGCATCTATTATGATTGGTGCTAAGCACTAGAGATAGAGGCAGGATACTAAGCCTGTAAGTAATATATAGAGTACACCAAAATGTACACACTCATAATGGTTTATGTAATTCAAGAGGAGGAGAGGGATTGCTGAATTTGTTTTAAAAAATGTACACATCTTCAAAAGGATTAAAAATTCTAATAGTAGAGAAGTGCTGTGAAATTTCAAGAGAAACTTTAAATGTGATTTGCAACTCTTTCTTCAACGGTTGGATCAGTGCCTTGCTGCCTAGGGATGACAATTTGAACACTTTATATAAAATTGTAAATTGAAATGGAATATGTAACTCTGATGAAATCATTATACCATTTATTTATTAATATATATGTATTTACTTAGTCTTCAAATAATCACCATAGCTACTCTTAACTGTCAAGGGATGCATACATTTTTGGGGCGGAGAAGATACCTTGCCATTAGAGTCTTGTCATTTCATTGTCCCCTCTCAGCTTTAGTCATCCTGTTGCTCTCCAGCAGATGGCTCTGTAGGCAAAGGTGCGAGGAAAATATGGTTGGGATCAGTGAATACGCTTGTGTTCACTGTTCAGTGTTACCTTTTGTACATCAAATTCAATTACCACTTTGGCCCTGGGAGAGTAATGAGACAAGGAGAAGGAAGAGTGACTGGTTTTGTTTTGGATTTTTCCCTTGCTGGGCTTGCGATTCAACCAGCTGTGTTTTTGCAAGAACCCCCAAGTGCTCGGCAGGGCAGCAGAGGCTTGTTTACAAACATGGCTTTGTTTCAATGCCTTTCTCAGACCCTATTTTTCCTCTTTCTGCCCCCCACCTGAAGATCTGATGCTGTGTTCCTAAAGCCTTCCAAGCCACACATTTCACTTTTACTAGCACATTTTTCCCCTGCAGTTTCTCAGTTTTGGTTTGATCAAGACTCTGAGACTCTCCCACAGGCTGGGACAATAGGGGCTTTTGTGCCCCTGTAGCAATGTTGAAATGAGTTCCCAAACACACGGGGAGCAGCTTGCATGGCCTACTGGGCCTATTTGCTGCTCCGAGTATCAAAGACAACAGCAAGTCCGTCCCCCCCGCTCTGGCTACTGCAAGTCCCAACAACCTTTGAGGATCAGTGGATGGGAAGTGCACCTGTTGCAGGGGAATTTAATACAAACCCAGGAGGGTCTTGGGGCCCTTTCACACTATACAGTTATAGCACTTTGATTTCATTTTAGCTACTATGGGTGTATCCTATGAAATTCTTCGTTTTAGCTACTATGGGTGTATCCTATGGAATTCTAGGGTTTGTAATTTAATGAGGCATTCAAACTCTGGCTGAGAAATGTCCTTCCCTAAACAGTAAATCCAAGGACTCCATAGATTTGAACCATGGCAGCTAAAATTAAAATGGAATAATGATGATATAATTGTGCAGAAGCAAAAGGATTCCCAAAGAGAGCAGGAAACTAAAGTAGGTGGGCCAAGGTCAAACCAAGGCTGAAGGTAGTTGTGGTAGAGAGCAATTTTACCTTAAGCCACTACTTTGAGAGTAGAGAATTCCGAACTGTTATGACAATCAGCTAATAAAAGAAAACACCTCACCCAAAACTGTTTTGATTAGCCAAATAAAGGTAAATACCACAACATGGGTTTGGGATTTTTTTATACTGCCAAGATGGCCACTTTTTGTATGGTCTGAAGAATGTTCTGCCTACTTTTTTCAGACAGCTCTCCCTTTCACAAACTGCCCTCTGACACTATTGTGGTGCCAAGTGTCTGCTTTTTAAAATAAGACCATCCTTCCTCTTCCCAGCCCAGTTCTCAAGAAGCTGTATAGTGCTGACATTGCATCAGTGTCAGCTGCTAAACTGTTAACTTCATCTCATTCCTCAGTCTCCAGAATGAGAGGAAATCACTCTTCCAAATGCACATCATTATCTGTGTGCTTTCAGATCCAAAGGATGTAAAATTATCAATACACACACAGACAGAGAGTGGATGTTTGGTTGTGGGATCTCACTGAGAGGAGACAGTCTCCTCTGCCTACATATGAGAAGACGGTTCACAGATATTGCTGCTGTAGATTATTTTCTTCTTTTTTTGCCAGTTTCCCAGCAGCATGTTCCAAATTGAGGGAAATGTGTCAATGGAAAAGACTGGAGTGGCATTCAAGGGCAACTGCAGGCTCATTAAAATGGTTGAATTACTGGCCTTCATCAACAGCTCTGCGGCTGTAAATCTCTCCCCAGGACAGGATAAACGAGGCTCTTTCAGTCCTCTAATCTGCTCTGGCTTGTGTCATGGACACCCCTCCCTCCCTCCATCATTTCTGCCCCTATTCCCAAGGAAAATTCCCCAGTCTTTGTCGGGCCCAACCATAGCAACCTCGGACTTACCAAAGCACTCCTCAGCCTTGTGGAAATCAAAGTTGATGACAACCCCTCCCCAGTCAAAAAGATCCACTTATTTGAGCTGTAGTCCTGTACTCCACCCCCAATTTATGACATCAGTGGCATTTAGGTCATGATGCCACCGTCACCATGAAGAAAATGAGAGCCTTAACTGGATTTGTTTTGATGGGTACAGGTTTATTATATTTCCCTTATAGAGCTAGCTATTCATTCAAAACTTTTAATGTGTCTCATTGTCAAAGGGGAAACCAAAGCAACAGGTGACTTTAAAGTCTTTCCACAGATCACAAAGAAGTTCTAGCATAAAAAGGATGGGCACTACCATGGCTCGTACCCTGTTTTTTTTCTCCATCTGCCATAACCTGCAGTAGCAGGTGAACTTCACATTGGCATCCTCCAAAACAGTGGGAAGTTGGACAACGCCAACTGCACAGTAGCACAGTAGTATCCCTACACCTTCTTACATGCCTGGCATTATTTGACCCAGGCATACTTTTCCTTGTATATAAGTAGTCCTACAAGATTCAGCTCACCACAGCCGCTCCTGAATGAACACACGAGGCTCTTTGTGGTATCACCAGGAACTTTTACTGTAGGAAACATGAACATCAGAAAAGCCAAGAATGGGAGGCTCCGGCCAACCCTCCTTTATATACCCTCCCCCTCATTTGAACAGTCTCTTCCCGCTCAGTAAAACCCCGCGCAAATTCCCCGCCAAGTCCATCAGCCGTTTCTCCTCCGAGTCCTGGGACGCAGGTGTCTTATCAATGTCAGTGACCCTGAAACTCAGAGCCACATCCAGGCTCTAGTAGCAGGGTTCTGACATGGCGTCCTCCTCCCCTTCGTCCTGGAAGGAAAAGATTAAACACAACTATTGTTCTCCGCTGTCCAGAGTTCCTTTATACTTTTTTAACAGGCTGCAATGGAATACCGGGTGTACCTTTCCTAGGTCCTTTGGTAGCCTCAGCTCATAGGTCACTTCGTTTATTCTTTTTGCTACCCTGAATGGCCCTATATAGCGTGGAGCCAATTTCTTGGATGGGAACCCCAATTTCAGGTTTTTTGTGCTCAGCCAAACCAGATCTCCTTCGCCCAATTTGTCCCCCTCTCGGCGCCTACGATCCGCAAAGAGCTTGTACTTCTTTTGTGTTTCCCGCAATGCCTCTACCACGGTTTGCCACCCTTGCTTGATTTTGGCCGGCCATTCCTCGTCGGTCTGGCCCTCCCCTTCCTTCCACTCGGGTAGCCTGGGGAAAGGTGCCACCTCCTGTCCGTATACTATTTCGAATGGGGCACGACCTGTGGCCGAATGTACGGCCCCGTTAAAAGCCATCTCAGCAAACGGAAGAAGGTCCGCCCAATCATCCTGTCTATAATTGGTGTACATCCTTAAGAATTGGCACAGTGTCTGTTGGGTACGTTCGACCCCCCCGTTGGTCGCGGGATGAAAGGCCGAGCTCAGGTTCCTTTCTGCTCCTAACAGCTGTAAGAATTTTCCCCAAAATTTTGCAGTAAATTGTACTCCCCGGTCACTAATTATCTTGTCGGGACACCCATGTAGGCGATATACATGCTTCACATACAAATCAGCAAGTTTTTCAGCTGAAGGAAGTTTTGGCAGAGCCACAAAGTGTGCCTGTTTTGAGAATAGGTCCAATATTGTCCAAATGTATCTGTGGCCTCTGCTGGGGGGTAGTTCGCCTACAAAATCCATGGCTACGCATTCCCATGGCCTCATGGGCTCCACCACCTTCTGCAATAGCCCCTGGGGCTTCCCCGGTGGTGTTTTTCCCTCTGCACATAATTCACACTGCGTGACGTACCCCCTGGCGTCTTTCCTCATTCCGGGCCACCAGCATTGTTTGGCCAACAGTTTAATAGTCCTGGTGGGGCCTAGATGACCCGCACCCTTGTTATCATGGTACTTCCTTAACATTTCTCGTCTTAAACATTCAGGAATATACAATTTCTTATTTACAAACACCAAATCCCCACACAATTCTCCCTTTTCTTTGTTTGTTTGTAACCATTTGTCCATTCCATACGCTCGCTTCAACTCTTCCTCCCATATTTCTCCTCCCCCCGTGGAAATGGCAGTACGTTTGTTTTCTTTGGCCGCTTGTGCTCGAGTTAGTACTGCCAGGCCCCATTGCTTATCAAGAAAAATACTCCCTTCAGATTCCTGAATTCCTCCCCCGTGCTGAGGCATTCGAGAGAGAGCGTCAGCGAGTATATTATGTTTCCCCTGGAAGAATCTGAGTTTGAAATCAAAACGGCTGAAATATTGGGCCCATCTAATTTGCTTCGCTGATAGTTTACGAGGGGATCTTAGATACTGTAAATTTCTATGGTCAGTCCACACCTCAAACGGTGTTCCACTTCCTTCCAGGAAGTGTCTCCAGCACTCTAGTGCTTTTAGAATCGCTAAGGCTTCTCTCTCCCAAATCGGCCAGTTTTTTTCTGTATCGCTAAACTTTTTTGACAGATAGCCACATGGCTTCAGGTTTCCCCCCTCGTCTTTCTGTAGCAGAATTGCCCCATATGCCCGGTCTGACGCATCGCAATGTAATACAAAGGCTTTCGACATATCAGGGTGCTGTAGGACAGGCTCCTCCGTAAAGCGCTTTTTAAGGGCTTCGAAAGCTTCCTGGCATTCTATTGTCCAGGTCAGTTTGGCCCCTGGGGCCTTCACTTTGGCTGTTTCTCCCCTGCCTTTAGTCTTTAACAAATCCGTTAATGGCAAAGTGAGGCGCGCAAAGTCCTTGATAAATGTTCTATAGAAGTTTGCGAACCCTAGGAAGGATTGCAGCTGCTTCCGTGTTTTGGGGGCTTCCCACCCCCTCACGTCTTCTACCTTCGCAGGGTCCATCGCCACTCCCTGGGATGAAATCCTATACCCCAGAAAGTCTATCTGGTCTTTATTGAACTCGCACTTGGCAAGCTTCGCATACAGTTTTGCTTCTCTCAACTTTTGCAGGACTTCCCTGACTAGTTCTATGTGTTGCTCCTTAGTCCGAGATACTAACAATATGTCATCTAAAAAAACAAAGACTCCCTTGTACAACAATGGATGCAACACTTCGTTGATTAATTGCATGAACGCGGCGCCTCCGCCGCACAAACCGAAAGGGAGCACACGATAATTGAATAATCCGAATGCACAGGAGAAGGCCGTCTTCCACCTGTCCTCTGGTTTAATCTGCAATTTATGGTACGCTTCAATTAAGTCCAATTTAGTGAATATCTGTCCCTCCGATAACTGGGCGATCAAGTCCTTCACTAAAGGTAGGGGGTATTTATTTCCAGAACTGATTGCATTCAGGCCCCTGTAGTCAATGCAGAGCCTCAGCGTTTGGTCCTTTTTGCGCCTGAACAACACAGGCGCCCCTAGAGGTGAATTTGAGGGCTCTATGAAACCCCTCGCTAGGTTTTTATCAATGTATTTTCTCAGTTCCTCCTTTTCCCTAGCCGACATTGGGTATATTTTTGCCTTAGGAAGCTCTGCTCCTGGGACTAGCTCTATCTTCACTTCAACTCTCCGCTTCGGTGGGAAACTGTCTGCTTCCTTCTCATCAAATACGTCCACAAAATCCCGATACTCTGGGGGTAATTTATCTGCCAGTTCTGCAATCCTGATAGAGTCTTCCTCCCCCCTTTTCCCCGGCTCCCTTTCCACTTCCTGGCTCCCTCCTTCCAACTTCATCCTGAAGATCATGCTCTTATCCTCCCAGTTGATTTGCGGGTTGGCCTGCCCCAGCCATGGCATGCCTAGTATAACATTATAGCTGGCTATTTGTGATATCACAAATGACACCTTTCCTTCCCAACTCCCTATCTTACACTTTACATCTTCGGCACTGTACTTAGCTAATGATCCCGATGCTGTGGATCCGTCCAACTGCGAGAAAGCTATTGGGGATTCTAGGTTCGTTCTTTCGCATCCCAATCCCTCGGCTAATTCAGGGGAGATGATGTTCCTGGAACATCCACAATCCACAAATGCTTTGCAGGTTGCTTGTTTGCTGCCACTTTCCAGCTGAATGGGGACCACTATCATGGCTTTGTCCTGACTTACCAACCCCCCCGAGTGGTGCCTCATCGGTGGTTCTTCCTCGGCGCGTTTCCCTGCCACGGCTCTTGGTTTGGGCGGGCCTCCGCCTTCCCCTTTTCTCTGCCAGCACTCGGCAGCCCTGTGGCCCAAACGGCCGCACACGAAGCAGCCCCTCCTGCTGGTGCTCACGTTCCCTGTCGGCTCCGTTCTCCTCCCGGCTGGGGTTGATCCCTCCTTCCGGCTCCCCTCTTTCATCTGCGGCCGCTGCTGTAGCCCTCCTCGGTGCCTCCTCGCCTGGGCCAGCGATGTCTCGATGCGCCCCGCCAGCTGAATCCATCCGCGCAGTGTGTCAGGCTCATCACGATGCACCGCCCAGGAGAGGATCTCCCGCCTGAGCCCCTCTTTGAAGAGTTCTATCTTTGTCACTGCAGACCATTCCGGCACCTTTTCAGCGAGGCATTGGAACTCCTCCGCATACTCAGATACCGACCTCTGCCCCTGGGAGACGGTCTTCAACTCCTCCCTCGCCCGGATCTGCTCCAGTGGATCTCGGAAACGGGTCTCCAGGGCCCCCATAAAGCGTCGGAGTGACCCCAGACATGGGTCGCGCCGCGCATGTAGTTGAACGTACCAGCTGGCCGCTCCCCTCTTCAACACTGCACCAATGGCCCGTACCCGGCTGGATTCCGTTCTAAAAGTGTGGGCATTGTCCTCCATATAGCCCCTCACCGTGGTCAGGAAAAAATCCAGTTCAGAGGACTCTCCCCCAAACTCGATCCTTAGTTCCTCTCGTCTCGGTAGGGGTCCCTGTGGTGGCAATCCCCAATCCTCCGCCCGTCGCAAGCCCCCTTGCGGGCCAGTGGGCCCCGCTGCTGCTTCCCTTTGTCCTGTGCCACGCCCGGCATTCGCCAGGGGCACCAGGGTCTCAGTAGGGAGCGTAGCCGGGATTCTCGGAGGCTTTTCCCCTTCGTCGTCACTCTCCTCCACCCGCGTCAGGCTCGTTTGGATCTTGGGCCGGGCACCGGGCTCCTTTCGCATTTCCCTTCCCTTCGGTGCTGGGAGGTCTGCAAAGCCCTGGCTGCTTCCCATGCTCACGTCCCACATTGAGCTAGCCCGGAGTTCCCTTCCTCGCTCCGGCTCCGCCAAAACCGCCAGGCGCTCCATCGCCCTCGACATCACTGCCAGGGTGGTCTCCATCGCCGACATCCTCTCCTCCAGAAACACCATCTTTTGCGGGCCTGGGGAAGGTGAACCTTCCTCTCCTCCGGTGCTATCTCCCCGCACCACTCCGCGCCTCTGGGTTACCCCATTTGGCTGGGCATAAGCGGTGGATGACGCCAGGGCCGCCAGCTGGTGGAACTCAGCGTCCGTCTCGGGAGTGGCCCTTTCCGACCTTCCTCCTCCGGCGCCCAAGAGCTCTTCATCCTCCACTTGCATGTTACACCTCACCGCTACAGCGGGATGGTGTCCGTATTCTTGGCTTAGTGTCAGCTCACCACAGCCGCTCCTGAATGAACACACGAGGCTCTTTGTGGTATCACCAGGAACTTTTACTGTAGGAAACATGAACATCAGAAAAGCCAAGAATGGGAGGCTCCGGCCAACCCTCCTTTATATACCCTCCCCCTCATTTGAACAGTCTCTTCCCGCTCAGTAAAACCCCGCGCAAATTCCCCGCCAAGTCCATCAGCCGTTTCTCCTCCGAGTCCTGGGACGCAGGTGTCTTATCAATGTCAGTGACCCTGAAACTCAGAGCCACATCCAGGCTCTAGTAGCAGGGTTCTGACACGTACACATATGCAGATTTATTGTTATAATTGTGTTTTTATTATGTTTTAAATTTTGCTATATTTTACCACTGGAGAGTTTACCTTAAAAGTCTATTTTCAAGTCTGTTCTATTAATAAATTCTACAGCAGACTGAGGGCAGTTATTTCTTGCTATTATCAAGGGCACTTTTTGGAAGTCACAGTTGTAAAGCCTTTGCTGCAAAAACATAGGTCTAAATGTTCGAAGAGTGAACACTTTCCATACAAGTTTGTGATTTCTGTAAAGGGACTGTAATGCTGCCAATGCTTTTTGGAATCCCGATGTATCTAGACTGGCATTCCTTTTGGAAAAAACTATGGGCTCCACCAGTAGACAGTGGAAATGCTTCTGGAAAGCAGTTTGGATGCTGATTGACTTTGGAAATCAGAATGGAATTCCTCTTCATCTTCAGATAAATATTGAGAGCGACTCTGAAATACACATTTCAGCAGTTTGTTCAGATATATGTTCTCACTTGCTTCACATATTTATTTATTTATTTGCAGCATTTCTACCCCGCCCTTCTCACCCTAGGGGACTCAGGGCGGCTTACAACAACTGGCAAAATTCAATGCCAAACAAATCAATAAAAACATATGGACCTAAAGACTAGGAGGCCATGCCTAGAAATGTTCATCTATCTTGATTCTCAGGTTAGCACAATGGTTCTCATATAAATATATGAGATAAAATATATAAATAAATAGTTAGATATGTAAGCATGATCTGCAGTTAAAAAAAAATTGTAATCTGGTGGGTAAAACCAGCATTGGCTTTTTCAGCATTGGCTTTTTCAGCATTGGCTTTCTACCTCAACCTTGCCTCTGCAGTATGTGAAAGATGCAGCCTTTTGTCACATCTGAGATGATGTATATGAAGTGTTTTGAATTCTAAGGCACTATATATATACTAAGTGCTCTTTTGTCTTTCTCTTGCAGCAACAACAGCAGACCGTTTTTATAGAATAGACCGTGCCCAGGTGAGATCCTGTTTCTCTTCTATAGTCTGTTGTTGTTTGTCTATACATTCCCTGTGGAATTGGCTATGCCATCTCCTCAGCAACATGCAGACGTCTTGGTTTTCATTTCTTTTAAATATCTCTAGCCCTATGATTATATTTATTGAGTAAAGGGATTCAGTCTTGAGGCTAGAGGTATTTGTTTCCTGCAGTCAAAAACTCCTAAGCTTTTCTCGATAATCCCTTTCCTGTTATCCTTGATCTACTTGGGTGAAGAAATATTTAAGACAACCTATCATGGTGGGTCTAGAGAAAAATGCCCTGGAAATTGGGAGGTTTACATATGCGTATTTTAAGCCTGCAGTAAAAGTAATTATTTATTATCCCCAGTGAAATTACATACTATATCTACTAGAGATGTGTGCGGTATTTTTTTCATTTGTTTTATTCATTTTTTCTGTTTCATATTGTCCATTTGGATGGCACAAAACAAAGACCCCCAACGAAACAAAAACTGACTCAAAACGAAAGGCAGGTGGGAGCCGATATTGGCTCCAAGCCTGCCTTTCGGATCAATCAGCTGTAGGCCCAAAGCCTGCACCCATAGGCCCAAAGCTCCCAGGCCTAGGGGGGCAGGCTTTGGGCCTACACATCTGGGCCTCGTTGGGCCTGCTGCAGCTGATTTCAGAGTAAGGAGTGCTCCTTACCCAGCAATCGGCTGCTCTCGGCTTATCAAGGAGATCAACTTACAGTCAAGTATATACAGTACAGTACTTTTTTGTAGCACTAGTATACTGCATTTATAATAGTATGATAGTTCAAGCTTCTTACAATTAGTAAACAAGATATCTAGAGTTCTTTACAAAAACCAATGAGTTCAAATTGTGAAATATGAAAAAAATCAGATGATCAAGAAAATTAATTTTTTAAGATTTTCATGTAGGATTTCCAACAGTCTAGTTTTTTTTTTCTTTTTGCTGGGAATGATTTTCTTGATTAATTAGAAAATAGAGTACACATATAAAATGCCATACAAGCGGAAGAGTTAGAAATGGTACCTTGGAGAAATAATGAATAAACTTTATTATTACGGTCAGGAGTTAAAAACATTAAAACACTAAAATCAGAAGTTCAAAACATTTAAAGCAGAAAGTTCAGAGTATGTAACCACCCTAATCAGTTTCATATATGACACTTAATTAACATCTGTGGATATTAAAATAAATAGGTTGAAGTATTATTCACTAAAGTTATTACCATGTAGAAATAACATAATTCCTGTTTCTATTCTGTAATCAAATTATTTTTTCTGAATTTATAGAAGTTTTCCCCCTTCATACCTCCAATCCTCCACTACTACCACCACTGGAATAGGGATGCTGTGTTCTTAAAAGATATTTTAAAAAAACAAGCTTTCTTAGGATTTTGTTCAAATGATAGCGTACTGTGTTGCTATCCATATTGCAAGTTTATGACTTTTCCTAATTTTGTAACTATTTAATGCATCTTTCTTCAACCTGAAAATTATGAGTGTATTTGGAGAGCACCAGTTTAGCATAAAGAAGTGTTATCCTTAAAATGACTGGCTCCTACCATTTCAGGAACATCTTAATTATGTAACTGAGATCTCCCAAGATGAACTCTTTGTGTTGGACCCAGAACTTGTGCGCACCCAGACAGTGGGCACATCACCTGCCATGCCTGACCTTGTTGATGTGCCCTCAACACCCACCAGGCAACACCTTTCTCACCCAGTTTCACCATCCACAACATCAGATTCCAGGTGAGGCTGTCTGCTTGGTTGCTGGGAGGTAAGAAAGATCAGGCAAGATTGGAGAAAAGGAATGTACAGTGAAACAATTCCCGACAGATGTCCTTTTTAGCCTCTTGGTAAATAGCTGCCATTCTGTTGTAGATTATTTTAATTTTCATGGGATTGAAATAGACACAAATATAAATTACTAAATATTATCATGTACCAAACCTGTGCTTAAAAATGAGTAGCAAACTGATCCAAGAAAGGGAAACAAACACACAGATCTGGCATTGCAGAACAAAGTGACTGATGAAGGTAAACCATATAGGATCTGAATTCCCTTCAACCTTTCCTCTCCCTTGATTACATAGTAGACCAAAAACCTAAATTTGCGGAAGTTCCTACTAATTATATCACTAACATAATGAAGCTTGGCATTTAGAGAAAGGGGTGGGTGGCTGGTTGGTTGGTTGGCTGTGGGGGAAGGCACTGGGAAGATGGAGAAAGAGACTTTGACCTAATCTAAGCTTTGAATCTTTCTTTTGTTTTTCCAGGTCAGAAATGGAGAGCAGCTGTTCGCTCAAAGGTGAGGCTTATAACTCACAAGATGGGCTTCCAACATAATTTCTCTAACTCTTGTTCAGGCATGGTTGTTTTTGCTTATGTTTCATTTTTATATCCTTCAGTCCCTCAATGTAACACCATTTCTGCTTTTTAAAATCTAAGAACATGTGTTTTTTTCCCTTTTGTGTGATGCATCTTAAAGGGTGTCTGCAGATGATAGACAGTCAACCCAACACAACTTCCTTTAGATTAATCTTGGACATTTCTTTTATGCCAGAAGAAGATGCAGTGCCTTATGCTATACTTTAATTATTGCTGTAATAAATCCAGATGGGTAGAGGTAGTCAAGACAAATGCTTTCTGGTTGACAGGGGAGCTTTTGGGGACTATTTTGGTAATAACACATCTTGGAAAATTATACATTTTCCAGTTCAGGGAATTTGGAGTTATCATTAGATGATTCACAGAACTGGCATGTTGGTATTATTTTGGAGGTGGGAAACAGTATTTATAATAAAGCACAAAATTAATATACATATAAAGAGAAGGCAATTCTGTTTGCATTATTGCTGCTTATGACTGTGAAGCCTCAAAAGCTTACTCTGGAATTGGACCAGGCTTTAAAACAGAAGAGTTTTAGTATAGTTTGAGATGGAATTGACATTTAGCCTTGAGCAAACTAGAGCTGGATATATTTCAGCTGCAGAAGCTCTGGGGAAAAAGAACACGACAGACTGGTGAGCTGCACAGTGTGCTGGCATGCAGAAGCACTGGAGCTTTGTGCTGTTCTCCATGCTGTCTAGCCACAGGGACAGGGAATCTTCCCCTCCTCCCCATGTTTTGGCCAACAGCCTCTATTAAAATCACCCAGCGCAGCCAATGATATAGGATTACAAAAAGTGTAGACCAGACATCTGGAGGCCAAAGATTTCCCACTTTCATATCGCAAGAATGGAGTGCTATAAAGGCACTGATCAGAAAATCCCTTCCAGGGAACAGCTGCAGAAATTACTGGCTGGGTGAGATTTGACATCCATTGGCTTAACAAGCTGTCTTCCTCAGCTCGTTTATAAAATGTGGCAGGAAATACCATCGTGGTGAAGGGTTAATCTCCCACCTGTAGAGACTTGGGATGCATGGATAGGGAGCAGAGCTAGACTCTGCCAGGCACCAGTAAAGTTTCCCAAAGGTATGTGCACAAGGTCGGGGGCCTCCCTGGGTTGAACGAATAGAAAAGTGTTTTCTGGAGCTTGAACAGAGCTGAATTCCTGGAAGTGTGAGTGAGTCACTGACAAGAGGCATCCCCATCCACTGTTTCCATGGGGATACCTGCTTTTTGCCTTCTCTGCTCACCCTTTCTGCTTTGCCTCTTGGTGTTGAGCATTCATTACCTTGTGGCTTGGAAGCAGAGCTTGGAAAAGTTTTGGATTGCAGATTCTAAAATACTCTAACCAGGATCATGCAGGCTAAGAGATTTTGGGAGTTGTAGTCCACAAAAGAAACTTTTCCAAGCTCTGGTTTGAAATAGCCTTGTTTACTTGAATGTTCCTCTCTTGTCTTACCTTCTCCATTAGTGGTTATGATTCCCTCCATATTTATTCCTCTAGTTTTCCTTTGGGGTTTATTTCTTTAATTCCTTACAGATTCCCTCAGTTAGTCTTGTGAAGCTGCAGGCCCCTCTTGAGCAGTTCTTCATCCTTTACACACCTACATAACAACAGCTTATTATTAATTAAAGCTTGGAAACAAAAGGAAAGGAAGCATAATGTCTAGCAACCTGAAAAGATAAAGAAATTCCACAAAAATACTCATTATATGCATACATGTGTCTAGTATGTACATACTTGCTCCCCCATTCTCATGATACAGAGAAGAGTGACTACAGGAGATGACCCAAACAGCAAAACAATATGTTCAGCAAATGCTGGGGTAACATTAATCATGCTGTCTTCAGACTTCAAATAAAAAATGTTGTGGACTCCCATATTCTCATTTTTCATTTTCCCAGACTCCACACATCTCTAATGGAAGTTGCAGTCTAGAAAACCTAGATGCCAGTGACTAAAGTACAATTTTACCTTTTATACATATCCCACTATAGCTGAGTAGGGCTTCCTGAAAAGTCAGCGTGGGGCCCTATGCTGAAATAAAACTCTAGATCAGGCATTAGCACTTTGCCCCCCCCCCCCCAATTATGTTCCTGATCTATATGAGGGCCCCTTGTCTGCCATTGAACAGGAACACATTATTTTTTTAAAATGTGAATTGTGTGTTGTGGAGAGGAATCTGGATTGGGAACACAATATAGAACTAAGGATTAATACTCCCTACCCCTGTTCACTGAGGTTTGAATCCAAATAATTCCTATGCATTTACATTTAAGTAGGAAAAAAGGACAGATACAGATTCATGTTCTGTATTTAGAGTAATATAGAGAATTTAAGCAGAATCAATCTAAATGATGTTCTACAGCAGTAAAAGTGTCATTATATCACCAGCATGTTACTGGGCCTCCGGTGGTGCAATGGGTTAAACCCTTGTGCCGGCAGGAATGTTAACTTGAAGGTTGGGTTGCTGATCTGAAGGTTGCTGGTTTGAATCCAGGGACAGAATGGATGACCTCCCTCTGTCAGCTCCAGCTCCATGCGGGGACATGAGAGAAGCCTCCCACAGGATGGTAAAACAACAGACATCTTGGCGTCCCCTGAGCAACATCCTTGCAGACAGCCAGTTCTCTCACACCAGAAGCGACAGGTGTGGTTTCTGAAGTCACTCCAGACACTGAAAAAAAAAACTGGGCAAATAAATTTACACATTCTCTCCCTAGAGGTCTCTACATTATGAGCATCTCCTGAGTTTATTAGTTAATCCATGTTGTTTCTTTGTTGATGATTAGAACCTCAATTGCAATCCCTTTAGCCTCTGCCCACCTATTTCCCCACCACACTTCCTCCCTATCTCCTGCTTGATTTTGTAACCCTGACCTGTCTCTTCTTGCAGATGATGTTTTGATAGATGCTGCCAAGAATAATGATTTCCAAAAGGTAACAGCTACTGCGTATTAAAAAAACCTACCTGCAAAACTGAGAAGGGTGCAAATCCCTTTGCCACACTGTTGCCACTTACCTTCCTTCCTCTACTGTTGGATGCAGTGCTATGAACTGACTTTCCTTTTGCAATGTCTTTATGGTGCCAGCTGGTTTAGCCTGCTTGTTAATGTTCACCATAGGAAGACACACATCTCCTATGCTCCAAGCAGTTCAGACTTCCTTTCAGGTATTACCATGCAATTGACTTCTTAGCAAGCTTACCAAGAGAGCCTTCCATTGTATTGTTGGATTATAAGTACACCCTGACAGCTTCCTTAGAATCATGCTTAGTTCTTCAGTCATTCACCCATTCCACTGCATTTAGGACTGATGTTCTCATAGCGTTCTTTCTTCTTGCAGAGAACGTACTTAAATTAATGAAGTCAGTAGCATGGTTGCCTCACTATATAGATATACACTAATAGTGACCCTAGTTTAAACTAGTTTCTCTCCAGCCCCTAGTTTAAACTAATGGCCTTGACAATATAGGGAAAGAGAAGATCACTAGATTTTTTTAATATTGTCTTGTTTAATTGTGCTCTGCCAGTTTTAGTCTCATGAGATACATCTATAGGACCAAATAACTAAGAAAGTATTACAGTGACTTTTCATGGTAATGAAATCACCCACAATCTTTCAAAATTGGTTACTGTGCAGTTATGTAATATTATCTCTGCATCTCTTTTTTATCTATGAAATTAAGTTTTTCCCCAAGAGATAAGGCAGGAACAGATCCTGTAACTTTGGTTGTTCCTTTCACTCACTCAAGTGGCCAGGAAAAAGAAAGACCTTTTGGTGTTCCCAAATGGGGGAGCAACCCTAGAAGGTCAGTTGCTAACCAAGCTAAAGAAATGCCCCAAGAAGGAAGGAAGGAAGGAAACAACACACCTTAATATCTCTATTAGCAATTTGCAGGGCATATATAAAATGGTTGTCTTCTCCTATTAGGAGAAAACCATTCGCAGTCTACTCTTACCACATTCTCCCACCAGCACCCATCAGAATAGATAGGATTTTCGTGAATTAAATGTATTGCAGAAGAGAACCAACATTCCTTTTCTCCACAGATAAGGGATAAACATCCTGTAACTTGGGACCTACCATAGCTTTCTTGATTAGAGTGTGCAGTGCTGCTGTCCCAGTGACTTAGATTTTACCTACCTAAAATAGGGCCTTCCTCTCAAAAGTGGCTTCAGTCAAAGCTGTCAAGTTGGTAATTCCTAATGAATGTAGAGGGTGACTTTCATGTGGCTTCTCTGCAGGTTTCTGTTAATGGATTACTGGTAGAGAGTGCTATTGTTTTGGCCTACAGGAGTGTGCCACTACATTCCCCAGGGAACCCCCAGATTCTCATAACCATCTGTTGCCCAGGACACAATACCTCTACTCAGAGGATAATATCTTTTCACCCTTAGCACATGGCTGGAAGGAAATGATCAGAGGATTGGAAACAGCTTCTCTGTTTCAATGAATACAGGACATCCACATCTCCAGCTTCTTGGATGGTTATGTGCAAAAGGATGGGAGGATCACCTCCTGTGCTCTGTGAAAAACAGATCTCTGGGAGTAAAGGTTGGGTTCAGTTGAAGCATCATGGAGTCAGCCCTAATGATATATTGCTAGTAGTGTTCCCAGCTGGAAAATGATAGTGGTGAGGAAAAGGACCTCTCTCCTAATAGGAGAGTAAGTTATATCACAAGCTGTTCCTTCCATTCCTTTCTGACCAATTTTGTGTGTCCTTCAAACTGCTAATAGTTATTAAGTTTTCTTTCTGAAGCATTTGTTTCTTTGGCTGGGTTAGCAACTGACCTTGTAGGACTGTTCCCCCATTTGGCCTTTCTTCTTCCTGCCTATTGGAATGAGTGGGAGGAGAAAACCAAGTTACAGGATGTTGCTACCTTATCTTTTCCAAATGAATGTATCGTAGATAAGAACCATTCTTTTTCCATATCCCTATGCTATCAAAAGAGGTTTCTCCTGATGGGATTGATCAGACATTTTGGAAGTCTGGTTCTTCGGGTGAAATTCCTTTTGTGAAGGCGGCAAGTCACATCACTATCTTCTCTATGTAGGGAAATTTAAACATTGTTAACTGTTTTTGTTTGTAACAACATTCTGAATAGTTGTTAAACAGCTGCTTTCTTTAGTGGTCTGCTCTTAGTTTTGCTTTGGTTTTAATATTTCTATAATTTTTGGTATAAATCACGTTGTAAACACCATTCTCAAGATTTTATTATAGCTTGGGTTTTTTTTTATCATGTTCTAGTTCAAAGAACTGCACCAGGCTGGAAAGGACTTGATGATGCGTGATCACTCAGGCCAAACTGTCCTGCATCATGCAGTCAAATCAGGGAACAAGGAGATTGTCAAATACATAATTGAAAATGGTAAGTTGGTCAGAAAATGTATAGGGGGCTGCCATTATATTTGATCCATGGGGCAGTAAGGCATTAATGAGGATCCAGTGAGGGATTAAATCAAATATTTGTGAAGTCCATCAAGCAGATCTTAAGGAAGAGTTTACACAATAGACTCTGAAATGCTCCATAAAATTGAACAAAGTTAGCACTACTACAGCTTGACTCTTCTATCTGGAAATGGGATTGTGCTTTGTCTTGTTACTGGCTAAGCTATGTCAAAAATACTTTACCTCAGTGATGACCCTAGTTGAGGAGCCTCCGTGGCCTAGTGGATTAAATCCTTGTGACTTGAAGGTTGGGTTGCTGACCTGAAGGCTGCCAGGTTCGAATCCCACCCAGGGAGAGCGCGGATGAGCTCCCTCTATCAGCTCCAGCTCCATGCGAGGACATGAGAGAAGCCTCCCACAAGGATAGTAACAACATCAAAAATACATCCGGGTGTCCCCTGGGCAACATCCTTGCAGACGGCCAATTCTCTCACACCAGAAGCAACTCAGGTTGCTCCTGACACGAAAAAAAATGACCCGAGTCTTCATGCTTGTGCAGTCATGCACATAAAGAAACTCCAACTAGCAGGATGGGCGGCATGGTATTAAAGTTTTTATTTTTTTCTCAGATACATTTATTTATTATTATTTATTTACAACATTTCTACCCCAACATTTCTACTTCTCACCCGAAGGGACTCAGGGTGGCTTACAACAACCGGCAAAATTCAATGCCACACAAAATCAGTAAAAAACAATATATTTAAAACCATTAACAATAATCCATAAAATACATTATTCAAGCTTAAAAACATATAATTAATTACTTCCATTCTTCCAAAAAAAGAAGAATGTACTCAGAAGAGCTAGCACAACCTCCCATGCTCGTCAGTTCTGCTTACTGAATTTTCATTCTCAATGTAACCAGCAGCAGTTATCTTTTATGCCGTGTCATTGAGCAATCGTGTATATACTGTAAAGGATGCCTTATCAAAGTTTGAAATTGTTTTTACTATAAATTTTAGAATTCTCCTACCAGTTGCCATCTTTATATAAAAAGCTTCATACACATTATTTCTACCCTAGATTTTCTGTTCTTTGAACAGTTACAAATAAAAAGATACTTAAAAGCCCCATTCCCACCCTCTGAGACTAGAAAGTTGGCAGAGGTTATGATGGGGTGAATGCAAAAACAGGGAGCTGCATAATTGATAGCTAAGGAAATACTAGACTGTTTTTGACACAGGAAAAGAGCTATGGGGTTAATTTTGTAGAAGTGTTTGAAGCCCACAGAAAATGCAGAACATCTCCACAGTGGATATGCAGTAGGAATAGGGAGGATGCTGTACATAGCATATTCATAAGGACTGGCATGGCCCATGTCAATGCTTTGCTTTCAACTCTCTGTCTCCAGCTCCTGCAGAGATTCTGGACATGGCTGAAGAAGAGAAGTAAGTTCCATCCTGTTTGATACTGTTTGTTGTTATCATAGTACTCTGAAGTGGACAAAACACCAGCTTATTCTCTTCATCACTATTCCCTATTTTCATTCATCTCCCCTTCCTAGTTCGACGGGGAGTCATCTTAGTGCCAGAGTGAGCAGTTTTGGTAGGTCTAGGAGACAATTTTGGCTTCATGGGCTATAACTCACTGAAAATATATTTTAAATGACTTTTTCAAAATCAAAAGAATGCAGAAGTTCACTTTTGAGGTTGAGGCAGATCCTTTTGCTAAAGTAAGAGACAGGAGGTGGTCAAATTGAACCTGGGAAGGAATTGGCTGGGAAGTCATTTGAGGGGATGGAAGAAGGACAGCGGACGCATAGGGGAGGTTAAAGCATTCTCAGGCTCAGTGATGAAGCTATCTGGCTTATGCCTGTGCTAAAACAAACCCCATCTCATCCTTTAGTGGAGAATCACTACCCCAAAATAGCTCTAGACCCTCTGCTGGAGTTCTGTATACCTTCACAGATGTGAGAGGAGGGTTCGTGTGGTGTTCACCATAGTCTTTTGTCATTTGTTTCTAGGGGTGAGACCAGTTTACATCTGGCTGCAACCCTTCGCCAGCGCACAATTTGCCATTACATTGTGGAAGCTGGGGCATCACTGATGAAAACTGACCTGCAGGTAAGAGCCTTTTCTGCAGGAAAAAGATGTTGAGAACACCCATTTTAATAATTAATTTCTATGCTCAACGAATAGTGATTCTTAGCGGGAGGCAGCATGTAGGGATTATTCCCAATCCAGTAACCAGTTTCTTCTGTTGTTTCTCTTGGTGCCCAAAAATATGAGGCAGGCAAGGAAGCTGTTTCATGGAATTTAATTCTGGTTTTGCCACCCAAAATTTGCAGTATCCTGTTCAATAGACGTGAACTTCGGTGTGTAGCGTGGGAAGCTGTTCAATGGAACAGAGTTCTCATTTGCAGCCCAGGAAACAACAACAAAAAAAAAAACAACTCCTCCTCCTCTTTTTTTTTTTTTTTTTTTTTTGAATTCTGCTCCAATCTGTGCCTGAGAACATGTTGCATGGAATTTCACTCTTATGTGTAGTAGACCAGGAAACCATTGGACAGTGGTGTATAGCTGAGTACATCTAGCCCTACTCATTGCTGGATTATGACTTTCGGATGTTCTAAAATTGGAATTCATCTCCTAGGCCAAAAAAGTTACCCTATTCCTGAATTCAACAAAAGCAATCCCTGTATCAATGACAATTCATATAGTATATAGTATCAGGAGGAGCCCCGGTGGCAAAGTGTGTTAAAGCACTGAGCTGCAGACCGAAAGGTCCCAGGTTCAAGCCCCGGGAGCGGTGTGAGCAGCCGCTGTTAGCTCCAGCTCCTGCCAACCTAGCAGTTCGAAAACATGCCAATGTGAGTAGATCAATAGGTACCGCTCCGGTGGGAAGGTAACGGCACTTCATGCAGTCATGCCGGCCACATGACCTTGGAGGTGTCTACGGACAACGCCGTCTCTTCGTCTTAGAAATGGAGATGAGCACCACACCCCAGAGTCAGACATGACTGGACTTAATGTTAGGGGAAAACCTTTACCTTTACCTTATAGTATCAGGAAAAAATATGAGTTTAACTGAACACTCTTAGATTTCTTTGTATACAAAAAAAAAAATTCTGGCCGGAAAAATGTGAATATGAACATTCACCATAATTTGACAACCAAATTGCTACAGTCTAATTTTTGTTGGGACCAGGGTAGGGAAACATTGCTTGATTTATTTATAGACTAAGAATGAAAGCAGATTGGTTAAGACATTTAACCTCTGCAAGTGATCTGCAGTATTTAACCCAAGAGCTTTTCAAAGAGTTAAATCTATCTTATCCTACCACTATTATTGTTTGTTTGTTTTTCTTCTAAACATCCAGCCAGAATGTCTCATTTCTACTCACCATCACTCCTTGAGGTCACGGCAAGGACAGTCTCACTGAAGACTTTCCCCTCTCCTAATTGCAAAGTTTTTTGTGTTCTGAATGCTACCCTACTGAAGGGAAAACATCAGAATTAGTACTTCAAGCAGTAGAATAGGCTTCTGTTGCCTGAGTGGTGTCCCCTTTAATATCAGAGTGTCACAGCATCTTGGCATGTGGTGGTTGAGACGCAATTAGAGTTTTGTGCCAGTAGAACTTTGGGGGAGGAATTGAGGTTACACTTTAATAACAAGGTTCCCAGAGCTTGGCCAGCGCAAAGGAGAAAGAAACATGTGTTCTCTGTCCAGTTGAAATGAGAGTAATCTTGCCTTGCTGCCTGCTGTTTGTTGTGACCTGAAGCTGAGCAGTAGGATTATCAAATGGGATGTATCATGTCATGTTGCCAAAGACCGCTGGGGCCTATGATTTCACCTGACCAATGCTGAGGCTAATGGAGCTATAAAAGCACTGGAGCATTTCAGACAAGTAATAAAATTCTTTGCCAACTGCCTGGACAAGTTTTAATAGCCAATTCTTGGCTGCTTTTTTACTCCCCTAACCCTGTTACCAATGCCTTGTGCATTGTGACGTGACCAGATCAAAAGTGGGTATAATTTCAAATGGTGTGAGTAGCCTTGGAAATGTAAAAAGATGGGAAGAAGATTGTATGGGCAACTTGCAAACTACAAACAAAGGCTGAACTACATACTCTGTTTATATTTGTCTTGCCTCATCTTAGCCAACGACAATAAGAAACTAGTTTGATGTATGAAAGTGACTCTAGTTCCCCAGTTTGAGATGGGACACATGGCTGTGTTTGTGTGATTGTGATTCTTAATATCGTTTCTTGCATTTGCAACTAGACTGCATCATACTCCATACTAAAGCCCACTTACTAGTGTATCAAAAACCCATCTACTCTATTATGCCATTTATTTTGCTGGTGCTCATGCTGTGCAACATGGATTAATTTTGTTTGTGCAAACAAAAAGACCTGGAGCCATTTTTAAAAAAATCAGCATGGCTTGTAGCTTGACAAAAAAAAGCCAATGTGTTTAGACATGATGGGAGCAGAATAATCTGGGAAATATACAAGCATGGCTTTGTAGCATGACTGAAACACAGTTAGCTCCCTGCTTCACATGTGTCAAAAGAACATCAGATTACAGTTCCCAGAATCAGGGGAGTTTACATGGAGTTGCGATCCAGGTGGAACTCTGCCCCGGAGTTTGGAAGCTTTTAAGCAGAGGCTGGATGGCCATCTGTCAGGGGTGTTTTGAATGTGATTTTCCTGCTTCTTGGCAGGGGGTTGGACTGGATGGTCCGTGAGGTCTCTTCCAACTCTATGATTCTATGATTCTAGGTGTAGATTCTCTCTGTTCAAGGAGAAAGTGTCCTGCTGCTGTCCATATTGCGAGAGAAAAGAGATGCTGAAGTTGATGGTGGTGATGATAAGGTTTTCAGTAGTGGTAAAATTGTGTATACTCCTCTTTGGAGTTTGAACCTGTAATGTTTATATTGTGAGTGGGTTCATGCATTAATCCCATGCCCTTTGCTTCTGCCATTGTCTGTATGTAGCTGGAGAGAGGTCAGCAGTGCAACTTCCCCTTGTTTCTACAGCTGCATATATGTGACAGCAGAGTCCCTGAATGTTTGACCCATTGTGCTCACCAATGAAATGTTGCTAGAGATTGGGGGCTTGGGTCCCTTCCTTCTCCTTTGCCATGACCACTGCCTTCTCCCTACTGGGATGTGAGGGCCAGCGTGGGAGGATTGCCCTCTCCAACATTCAATGGAGACGGCAGAGAGCCAGTTTTCCTTGGCCTCTCTCAGCTGTGAGTTTGTTCAGCCCTGATGGAGTGCAGGAGAGGTGGGGGTTAGTTAATGAGGGAGAGGGGGTTTTGTGTGGGATAGGGGAGAGGAGAAGGAGGGGGAGACATGGCTGAAAGCTGTTAACAGATTTGCTTTTTATGGAGTGCAGGAGTTCATTAGTGGACGCAGTCCAGATGGCTGCAATACGTTCATGAAATGTGAGACTCCTTGGGGATCAGGAGCGCTAGCGAGGCTGTGGGGGTGGGAGGCTGGAGGGATGGTATTTCAGGGCACTTCCCAAGCACACACCTTAAACCCCCCCCCCTTCCTTTTGCTTGCATTATTCTGGTTCCTGCAGACCAGGGGAGTAAGCTTTTATGACAGGATTTCATTGCATAACTGAGGAAAGTTTTCACTTTTCCCTATGTATGCAATCACATGTGGAAGGGGCAGTTGTGTATGCACATGCATGTGCATATACACACAGGCTTTTATTTTCTAACTGACTAGTCAGTTGTGGAGGAGGGCAGAAGCACATGCAAACAGGTCCTTGAGGTCTTATCTAGCTGTCAACTGCTAATCTCTCATCAATCCCAAGGCACTCCTTCCCAACATGTTCTTCTGGCTTCCTGTCTTGTCTCTACTCCTTCAGCCCCTGAGGCAGTGCTTGTTGCCATAGATCCTAACCACAGACACTTATGGGAGCCCCTTTCTGTTCATTGCAACATATGTGCTTAGATGTTCTAGGCTAAGCAGCTATGCTTTTCTTTTGCCTCTTTTGCTCCTCAGTTCAAATATAAGAAAATCCACATCCCCTGGATTCTTCTTCACCACCCTGATATTTATAGAAAGTCATACATAGATTTTAAGCAGATGTAGAAAGTTGCATTTGGCACATAATAATAATAATAACAACAACAACAACAGGAACATGCCCTGGCAGAATATGCAAAGCAAAGTGAAGAACCTGCTTTGATTGAAGTCAAAAATCAAAAACTCCTCAAAGCACAGCAGACAAAAAACCAGTACAAGAAAGCCGCACTACAAACTAGAGCTGACAGCTGGCACAACAAAACATTGCATGGAAAGTTCCTTGACAAAATTGAAGGAAATGCTGATAAGGAGAAGACCTGGCTATGGCTCACGAATGGGACCCTGAAGAAGGAGACAGAAGGCCTGATCCTTGGAGCCCAGGAGCAAGCCATCAGAACAAATGCAATTAAGGCCAAGATCGAAAAATCATCTGATGACCCAAAATGCAGACTGTTTAAGGAAACCGACGAAACCATTGATCATATCCTCAGCTGCTGTAGGAAAATCGCACAGACAGACTACAAACAGAGGCACAACCATGTGGCCCAAATGATTCATTGGAACTTATGCCTCAAGTACCACCTCCCTGCAGTAAAGAACTGGTGGGATCACAAACCTGCAAAGGTTGTGGAAAATGAACACGCAAAGATACTGTGGGACTTCCGAATCCAGACTGATAAAGTTCTGGAACACAACACACCAGACATCACAGTTGTGGAAAAGAAAAAGGTTTGGATCATTGATGTTGCCATTCCAGGTGACAGTCGCATTGATGAAAAACAACAGGAAAAACTCAACCGCTATCAGGACCTCAAGATTGAACTTCAAAGACTCTGGCAGAAACCAGTGCAGGTGGTCCCGGTGGTGATGGGCACACTGGGTGCCGTGCCAAAAGATCTCAGCCGGCATTTGGAAACAATAGACATTGACAAAATTACGATCTGTCAACTGCAAAAGGCCACCCTACTGGGATCTGCGCGCATCATCCGAAAATACATCACACAGTCCTAGACACTTGGGAAGTGTTCGACTTGTGATTTTGTGAAACGAAATCCAGCATATCTATCTTGTTTGCTGTGTCATAATAAAATAATAATAATAATCAGGCCTGTAGCGAGGGGGGGGGGGGTCAGGGGTTCAACCCCCCCTGAAATTTTTCAGGTTATAAAAAAAACCTGGTTTACTCATGAATTTTAACTGGTTAACCAAATCCCCATGCTAGTCTGTGAGACGCAAAACATTAAGAGCCCCTCCAGGCACTATCTCAAGCAGATATTGACAGGTTTGTAGCGGGGGGGGGCCTAGGGGTTCAACCCCCCCCCCGGGGGAGAAGAGCGGTATATAAATTAAATAAATAAATAAATAAAAATAAATTTTCAAAATCCCTCCCGAAATTTTTTTTCTGGCTATGGCCCTGATGGTAATAATAATAATAATAATAATAATAATAATAATAATAATAATAATAATAATAATAATAATAATGAAAAGCTAATCTTCACATGACGTGGATTGACTACAAAAAGGCCTTTGACTCACTCCCACACAGCTGGATCATCAAGTGCCTGGACGCCATCGGGATTTGTAAAAACGTTGGCACCTTCATTGAAAACATGATGGAGCACTAGAAAACTGAACTGTTTGTTGGAAATGAAAGCTATGGACTTGTCAACATCAGAAGAGGAATTTTCCAGGGAGATTCATTGTCCCCTCTGCTTTTCATTATTGCCATGATCCCTCTGTCAACAATCTTACAAAAAACAAATCTCGGCTACCAAACATCTAAGAATTCTCACAAAATTTCACATTTGATGTACATGGATGACCTGAAGCTATATGGGAAAACAGAAACTGAAATTCAGTCTCTGACCAACACTGTCCGAATTTTTAGCACTGATATCAACATGGAGTTTGGTTTGGACAAATGTTCGACAGTGGCATTGAAGAAGGGAAAAATCATTGAAAGTGAGGGCATCAACATGCCCAATGGCCAAACAATAAGGTGTCACCAGCCAGAGGCCTATAAATATCTGGGCATACTACAGCTGGACAACATCAAGCATGAACATGTGAAAACTGTGGTCAGCAAAGAATACACACAAAGGGTCAGAAAAATTCTCAAAAGCAAGCTCAATGGAGGCAACACAATCAAGGCCATAAACACCTGGGCCATACCTGTCATAAGATATACTGCTGGCATCATAAACTGGACACAGATGGAACTGGACAATTTGGACAGAAAAACAAGAAAACTCATGACCATTCATCATTCACTGCACCCTCGCAGTGATGTTGACCGGCTATATCTGCCTAGAAGATCAGGGGGCAGAGGACTCCTACAAGTAAAACAAGCAGTCAAAGAAGAAGAACATGCCCTGGCAGAATATGTAAAGCAAAGTGAAGAACCTGCTTTGATTGAAGTCAAAAATCAGAAACTCCTCAAAGCACAGCAGACAAAAAACCAGTACAAGAAAACCACACTACAAACTAGAGCTGACAACTGGCACAACAAAACATTGCATGGAAAGTTCCTTGACAAAATTGAAGGAAAAGCTGATAAGGAGAAGACCTGGCTCTGGCTCACAAATGGGACCCTGAAGAAGGAGACAGAAGGCCTGATCCTTGCAGCCCAGGAGCAAGCCATCAGGACAAATGCAATTAAGGCCAAGATCGAAAAATCAGCTGATGACCCAAAATGCAGACTGTGCAAGGAAACAGATGAAACCATTGATCATATCCTCAGCTGCTGTAAAAAAATTGCACAGACAGACTACAAACAGAGGCACAACTATGTGGCCCAAATGATTCATTGGAACTTATGCCTCAAGTACCACCTGCCAGCAGCAAAGAACTGGTGGGATCACAAACCTGCAAAAGTATTGGAAAATGAACATGCAAAGATACTGTGGGACTTCCGAATCCAGACTGACAAAGTTCTGGAACACAACACACCAGACCTCACAGTTGTGGAAAAGAACAAGGTTTGGATCATTGATGTTGCCATCCCAGGTGACAGTCGCATTGACGAAAAACAACAGGAAAAACTCAGCCGCTATCAGGACCTCAAGATTGAACTTCAAAGACTCTGGCAGAAACCAGTGCAGGTGGTCCCGGTGGTGATGGGCACACTGGGTGCCGTGCCAAAAGATCTCAGCCGGCATTTGGAAACAATAGACATTGACAAAATTACGATCTGCCAACTGCAAAAAGCCACCCTGCTGGGATCCGAAAATACATCACACAGTCCTAGACACTTGGGAAGTGTTCGACTTGTGATTTTGTGAAACGAAACCCAGCATATCTATCTTGTTTGCTGTGTCATACAACGTCGTTGTGTCAATAATAATAATAATAATAATAATACAATAACAACTTTATTCTTATATCCCGGCACCATCTCTGCAAAGGAACTCAGCATGGCTTACATAGAGACAAAGCCTAGCATAAATAAAAGTTACAAGGTAAACACAATTTAGAAACATATAAACAATATTATTAAATCAGTTAAAACCAGAAAGTAAAAACATCATAAAATCAAATCAATCGACATCATACCTTGAATATAGGACACAAGCTTGTCATGAGAATTTAGATAACTTACTAGTTCTGGTTAAGTTTAGATTTCTTGTCTCTTTACTGCCAAATTGTTTTCAAGTGTTCTTTGAACACTCATATGTCTCTCACTCCTTGGTTTGACAGCTTTACCCCACTGTTCTTGCATACTTTTGATGTGTTAATGAGAAAAAGTGACACTGGATGGAGACAACAACCACCCATCTCTGGCCTTAGAAATTATGTAGAGCATGGAAATAAAAGCATTACCTCTCATTTCTTGGACACCTGTATCATCTACAGGTGTATAAGGAAAAGAGGGATTGACATAATAAGTACTCCGTATAACAATTTTCCATTTATTTTTCAAGCTCACTTCCAAATCTTATGATGTCTACTTTTCAGGCTAAAGTCAAATATGTGACAAGTCACAATAGAGCTGCTAAAGCTGGAAGATGAGATCTTATATTTCTTCAGACAGACCATCTATGACTTGTTCTGTCTGAAGGACCCAGGCTATCTGCAGGACAATAGCTTCCCCTTTTGAACCTCCCCACATGTTCAGATCTTTAGAGAAACCATTTTCATGGTTTCATCACTACCACAGCCACATTTCGTGAGGCATGATAGAGTGTCTTGGTGGCTGCTCCTAAGGTTATGGAACCCACTTCCCCACAGAAGCCGCAGTGTTGCCCTTCTGCTGGACCTATTTGATTCTGGCTGGTTTTTGGGGCAGGGCCAAGCGGCCGCATGACGCATGTGCAGTGGTCGGAGAGGGTGCCCCGCCCATCTCACTGTTCGGACCGCCTCTGGCAGATGGGCGAGATGGGCGGGGCGCCCTCTCCGACCACTGCGCATGCGCCATGCGGCCGTTTGGCCCCGCCCCATATCCTCGAAGGATTCGGGGCAGGGCCAAATGGCCGCATGGCGCAAGCGGCCACCCATCTCACTGTTCCTCCCCTCAGTGGGGCCGGCGCCGGTTTACCGCTCGATCCTGCCGCCTGCCTCGGGTAGGGTCGCCAGAGGCCCCGGCAGGTAAGAGGCCTTCCTGCCTCCGCGGCCTGGCCTGGCCTCCAACCAGGCCGCCCCTCTGCCCCTTTAAGGACAGGGAAGTGATCCTGGCCTGCGCCTGAGGGCTGTCTCCTCCCCGCCAAAGACACCTTCCCAAGGAGGTTTGGGAAGGTGTCTTTGCTGGGGAGGAGACAGTCCTCAGGCGCAGGCCAGGATAGTTTCCCTGTCCTTAAAGGAGCAGCAGGGCGGCCTGGTTGGAGGCCAGGCCAGGCTGCAGAAGCAGGAAGGCCATGCCTGGGCGGAGGTGCCTCAACAGTTGCTGAAGGCACCATCCTCCAGCCTCAACTGCGCCCCATAGAGGATGGTGCCTTTGGCAACTGCCTAATTTGCCTTGTGGTTGAACCACCCCTGGTGGGGAGGAAGCTGTCCTCTGATGTATTTTAGATTTGTTTTATGTCTGTTGTTGTCCTTAACATAATAATTCCCTTTTATGGTATTTGCAATACAAAAACTTGTTATGTTTTAGATGTGTCTGTTTTTTTAATTGCATTGTGGTCCGTATTGGGTCCTAATATTGGGAGAAAGGAAGGACATTGGAGATAAATAAATACATGTTTTTATTTCTTCAGGGAGACACGCCCAAGCACAGAGCCGAGAAGGCAAATGACCCTGACCTGGCTGCCTACCTCGAAAATCGACAGCACTACCAGATGATCCAAAGAGAGGATCAGGAGACAGCAGTGTAACGCTCAGCAGTGTGCCTTACCCCTGCCTAGGAGAGCAGACTGGCACAAGAGCTTGGCCAGCTTTTCCTTGAATACCTAACAAGGAGAGGAAGAAAAGTTTGGTTTGGGCTAAGCCACCACATGGTTATTTATTAGTGTAATGGATGTTGAACAGTGCTGACTCCATTTGTTCCCACCACCACATTCCAGGGATGGACTCCACCACCTAATGTTTCCTTCCTACCAGCCTCCAGGTCCAGTTGAGGGTCATGGCTTCTCCTTTCAGAGTAAAGGGGGGGGGGCTTGTTTTCCTTCAACCACCACAGAGCCCCAGTTGTGAGGCCCTATCACCTCACATATGATGTCTCCAAAGCACAGAACCTGCAGCCGTTTCAGGCTGTCTGCTGCTCAATCTCATTTAACCTGGTTCCTAGCAGTAGATGCTGCCTTTTCCAACAGTTTCACCAGTAGCAGTGTTTGTTGTCCTGATATGCCCTGTAACGGGAGGAATACTAGCACAATTCTGGGGACATAGTAGAATGAAGGGCTGGCATGCTGGTGATATATTACAACCCTGCCTCTGTTACCCACACATCATGGTATTGAGGGACTCACACAAATCTTGAGTTACAGTCACATGGGCAAGCATTGCTGGAACCCAAATCAGGTCATACACCATTCTATCATGCTTTCCAGAGCAACATATCCTCTGCTTTTCCCTTTGGTTCATTCATTTTGCTCTGTTGACTCCTTGTTGTGTGTCCTGTACTATGAGGGGTGCTTATGTAACAGGATGGAAGTGCCTGGTGTGTCCAGGGAACATTGCGCCCTCTTTAGAGCAAGCTGTTTCAAGCTGACTTTTGAGCCTGCTGGACTAGACATTTCGAGCAAAGTGCCTCTTCTTCATCTTTCCTTCTTTCCAACTTCTCCCTTTCCTCCATTCTTACATACTGCTTTTCCTCTTCCTTTCACACACACTGAGTTGGCAAATAGCCTATGCGAATATGAACAAGAGATGTTTAGGTAGCACTGTGTTGGCTCAGATGGTGTGGTTTCAAAACTCACCCTTAATAGGCTACCACCTAGTTAGGAATTAAGGACTCTTTCTGAGCCATTCCCTTTATGTTTTAGGGTGGTAGGTAGGATTGACTGTTTCATACACTGGGATCAAGGGAGTAGAGTAATCAACCAGTGTTAATGCCATACACTGTATCCATTTATCCAGGGATTAGGAAGCTGCCAGTGCTAGCAGTAAGAGCTAGAAATGTTTCTGCATAGCCACCTAATTCCTTACTTCAACAGGAATGGTCTTTGCAGTTCATTCCTAAATCCTGTCTGTGCTTACATACATTCAACCTCATGCATTTTCCAGCTGAATTATTAGAAAACGTATCCTTTATACTATGCTGTGACCAAATAGTCCTTCACTTTATCCTAAAATCTTTTCTTGCCAAGGTCTTTGCCCCTTTCCTTTCTTTCTTTCTTTCTTTCTTTTTTGTTATGCTAAAAAAAACCTCATTGTTGGAGGAACCTGTGCTTTGTTAGGGCCAGGCACATGTACTGAGAGTCATGTTCTCAATAGGGAAGCCTATGTTTGCTCTGAGGTATTCTGAATTCATTGCATTTAACCAGTTTGCATATCAAGCTGCTGTAAAGCGAGTTTCAGTTACCCTCAAAAGATGTTGAGCAACCAACTAGTCTGGTGTTGAATCCAAATGGTGGAGAGGGTTAGTCACTATATGAGGGGGGAGCTCTGATATGTAGTTTTACAAGCTTAAAATCCTAAGAACAGACTGACAGTGAACAGAACATTTATGATGAGTTTTAAGTCTTGAATTTGTGGCAAGAATATTTAAATTTCAGTACATCTGCAAATTGATCTTAAACAATTGGGAAATGACTGGCTTTCTATGGGATATGATCAATGTCAGAGTGCAAAGAAAAAGAAACTGGGATTCTGTCAAAGGAGTGTTTGCCTTCAAAGTCATGGTCAAACTGATGGGGAAAGTTAGTCTGCACACAAGACTAATCAATGTTTGTTTACAATAACTTGAATCAGCAGGAATGAAGTGCAAAGACTGATCTTGATTTGCCACATTTTGAAACACTCAGCATGATTAGGGTCAGGAGAGCAGTGCATTTTATCCAGATACCATTCTCCATTAGGGAATGATTTGAGCCTGCCTGAAAGTTTGTCTTCCTTTCAGACTGACTTTACTTTTTGTACCTAATGCTCTCATGATTTGTGGAGCTTTTGAGAATTCTCGATAGCAGCTCCAAGGCTTCAGTGCATATCTGTATGACCATTTGGGACTTTATTCCTCCTATCTACCTATGTCCTGCTCCATATGTAGAGATAGCATCTCATAACAAAGATCATACAAACAAGCGTAACTACAGTCACAAGTCCTAGAAAGAGGTGGACATGACTACACCAGACGTTCATTCAGATACTGTAACCTGTGTGACATTTTTCTTGTTTTCCTCTCCAGAGATGTAGAAAAAGCATACAAAGCTCTTCAGGCAATTAAAGTCCATATGCACTTTGTAGACTGAGTTAGCAGGTCTTTGTTTTTAGACATCTGCCATGACCAGTAAAGGCAACCTCCTTTACTGGCGGGCACTGCAGATCATGGGGAAGAGCATGTCTTACAATCTTAGATCAGGGATAGGAGCTCTTATGATGATGTTGGATTGTTAACTCCAACAATTCCTTACTATATTGGCTGGGGCTGATGAGAGTTGCAAACTAAACAACATCTGGAGCAGGCCTACACAACCTATGGCTCTCCAGGTGCTTGTGACTCCCAACTCCCAGAAGCCCTAGCCAGCTTGTTGAATGGTCAAGAATTCTGGGAGCTGAAGTCCAGAGTACTAGGAGGGCCACAGATTGTGCAGAGCTGATCTGGAGGGCCATAGGTTGTCCAGGCCTATCTTAGATAGTCACACGGGGCCTCACAGTGCTGTGGTAAGATTCATATTTAGGTCTTTTTAATTTGTGCAAAATTGTTCTTCTATAGCTGGATGTATAGGCCAGCCTCCTGGAAGCTTTTATACCCCATGGGCCTGCTGTCTCTTCTTCCTTCCTTTTATATGTTGTCTTAAACTTTGTACAGGTAGTTCAAAAGCACACTGATTTCCCCAGTTTCTATGTATGTGTGTTTGTGCACGCGTGCGTGTCCTAAGCTGAGTTGCTGTGCAATTCAAACCTTGGCTTATTTTACTCTGAGGGGGAGGAGTATGTTTGAGGGTGAATCCCCCCCTCTTCCCGTGCAATACCTACTTCCTCTTCCCCTAGAATTTAAACCATTAGGACACTTTTTTGATTGTATTTTTTGTAACTGTGTTGGGAGCTTGTGCTTCCATTGGCTTTCCTCTTGGACAGTTTAAATGTTTTGTTGAATTTTGCCATTAAAATATATGACAGACATTTTACTTCCTCTTTGTGCATGTCTCTATATATGTATGAAGGTGATGTCTATAACTGAAAAAGATAATCTATGATATGCATAAATCTAGCTGGTAATCAATGTTTGATTGGACCTGCAAATTGTTGGGGGTTTCTTTTTAGTGGTTCTGTTAATTCGAAACCCCATTCTTGTAGATATCATCAATTTGAGTGATTATTAACCTGTTCATAACTGACCTCAAGTTTGGGGGGGGGGGGGTGAGTAGGAAGGTAACCAAACCTGTTGGTGACAAAATTTAAGCAACATAAACAGTAATAGATTGCAAGCAACTACAAAGACAACTCTCCAAACTAAGAAATGAATGTGTTTTTGAAGGTTTTCATGGCCAGAATCACTTGGCTGCTGTGAGTTTTCCAAGCTATATGTCCATTTTCCAGAAGCATTCTCTCCTGACGTTTCACCCACATCTATGGCAGGCACCTTCAGATTGTGAGGTCTGCTATGTTCGAAACTAGACACATTAGCATTGAATAGCCTGGCAGCTTTCAAAGCCTGGCTGCCTCCTGCCTGAGGGAATCTTTTGGACAAGAGGGATCCTCTCACCTCTGCAGGAGTCTACCATATACCATTCAGCTGTGGACAAGTCTAAAAGGGACCACCAAACGCAACACCCAAACATGAATCAAGGAACATGAAAGGCACAGCAGACTAATTCATCCAGAGAAATCAGCCATAACAAAGGACTTGATGAACCAATAATAATAATAATAAACTTTATTTATACCCCGTCACCATCTCCCCAACGGGGACTCGGGGCGGCTTACATGGGGCCATGCCCTGAACAATACAATATAAAACAACAAATCATAATGCATTAAACAATACAATACAATAAAAGAAAATATACACTACAGTAAACAAAATCAAAAGAACAGTAGAACAATAAAACCAAGGGCGGGCCACATGAACACTAGGTTAAAACCAACCTGGACATAGCATATTATTTGAGAACACAGAAATGTTGGCCCACTCTAGCAACCACCATGTCAGACTACACAGAGAAGCCACTGAAATCCACAAGCATGTAGACAATTTTAACAAAAAGGAGGAAACCATGAAAATGAACAAAATCTGGCTGCCAGTATTTTAAAAAACTCTAAAATCGGGACAGTAAATAAAGAACAATGCTCAGAAGACAGGGGAATTCTAGACAAGAAACAATCAGGGCCAGGTAACACCTCCTAACAAAGAATTCCCCTAGGCAGGAAGCAGCCAGGCTTTGAAAGCTGCCAGGCTATTCATGGTGGCCAATTGCAACATTCACACTTGCCTCAAACAGACAAGAGTTCTTTCTTCCACCTGGAACATTCCACAGATATATAAACCCCACTTGCCTAGTTTCCAACAGACCTCACAACCTCTGAGGATGCCTGCCATAGATGTGGGCAAAATGTCAGGAGATAATGCTTCTGGAACATGTACATACAGCCTGGAAAATTCATCTAAAAATTAATCTTAAAATGGCATATGATATTCAGTGCAAGAAACTGTAAAGTGATATCCCTTGACATTTATACCTCTCCCTCTTTCATTTGGCATCAACCATTTATTTGGGATGCCACCAGATAAAATCCAGGGAGAAGCTTGTTATGAGAACAAGCCATCTGCTCTCCAGTTTGCTTCAAGATGGGTACTCTCCCTGATGTTCTTTGGCATATGTGGGGTACTAAGCTGCTCTTACCAAAGTGAAGATGTGAGTGAGGAGAGAAAACATATTCTTGCATGTGGTCTTTCATCAATTTAAAACTGGCAATATGACAGGCAGGCAAAAAGCCACTGCCTCCAAACTCCTGAGATCAAAATCTTCATTCTTGAATTCCATTTTTTCAATTCTTTTTTACTCTTTCCAGCATCCCTTCCCCCTTCCTACAGCTATTGCTTGAATTCTCCACACAATAATCCTCACCATCTTTACTCTAAAGTAAGGCATGTTTATTTAAGCAAGCACTTGCCTCCAAGTAAATGTACTTTAAATTGCAGCTGCAATCTAACATGCAGAGAAGACAATTCCCTACTTAACTGAGGTGATCAGCTTTATTCTTGAAGTATAGTGCAGAGACTCCCTGAAGGCTTTAACATCAATTTTATTCTGGCTACAGGCTCCTAAGAGCAAGCTTGAACATATGAATCAGACTTTCCCTTTCATTTGTAATAGATTTACTTGTTCATAATATAGCTTGGAATTTTTAATCAGCAATGTTTAGTTTGGAACTCCTCAAAAGAACTCTTTGGCATCCACTCTACCCCTGTCCATAAACTGCCTGGTCATATCTCCTGAAAGGATATGTGGTTTGAAAGTTAAGGCCAAGGTCTGCTTGTAATTTTGGTCTTAGTTTAGCTAGCTGAGTCACGTGTTTTTGAATATCTCATTTCCTCTGTCTGACAGTATTATTCTTTGTAAGAAGATGAAAATTCTAAAATAGTCCCATAGAAACAGTTATTCTGAGAGCAGGGATGCTACTTAGAGGCCTCCCCGTTTAAAAAAAACTAAATAAATCTGGAAAAACAGCACTGAAGCCAGGAATCAATGGGCTGAAGATGGTGCCCACTGATTAAGAAGAAAGAAGCTGAAGATTTATAGCTGTGGCAATGTTCCTATTTTAGATTACTCTCTCCGAACTATTCCCCTACCCCAATGGTTCCCAGCCTTTTTTTTTTTTTAACCAGGGATCACATTGACCAGGGACCACTCTCCAACATTAGTACCAAAAGGGTTACAAATCAGTTTTTGGACAACTTTAGATTCAGGTTATTTGGGGTGCTGATTCAGAAAATTGCATTGGATAGATCATATCAGCTCTAGTTTCTGGTACAAAACATATGCCATCCAGTAGTCGCCATCTGCTTGCGAACAGAAACCATATTTGATAATGTAGAGCTGATATGGTCTATTCAATACAATTTTCTGAATCAACACCCCAAATAACCCCACGAACAGGCCTAAAAACGAAGACACCAATTGCCCCCGCTTCCAGGCGCCACATGGAATGTCTCTGCTCGGGGGGGGGGGGGGGGAGCAGCAGCCAGGAGGCTTGTCGCGCCTTTCGTGGGTAGTCAACCTCCCCTCCTGACATCCCCGTTGCCTCGGCACTATAATGGTGTAACGGTGAGGCTGCAGAACATATTTTACTTCTTGGGGACCACTGGTGGTCCACGGACTACATGTTGGGAACCACTGCCCTACCCCAAATCCTTACCCTGCAATGACATGCAGTATGGAACTCCCCCCCCCCCACCACCACCACCATATCTACAGTTTCATTTATGCTTATCTGAGAAAATATGTCCTCTCTTCCATTTTCTAAGTGCAAAGTATTCTTGGACCAGGAGTTCATCCTTTCAATACAATTCATGGTTTTGCATCTACATGAAATCCAGGAACATATCTCCTGCAGACACGGAGTCATATTTTGTGTGCCTTAGGATCCCTGGGGTGTTTTCCACAGTCTCAGTACTTCAGATGATGCCATTAAAAGCAAAAGGAAACATAAGAATTGTAGTGGCTATTTTATACACCATTCCCTGCCTGTTGTGTTCCAAGAACCCAGATGTATGCAATGAAAGTGGTTCATTTCCATATTTTTACCAACAGTAACTTTTGGTGTGACCATGTTTTTTCTAACCAAGCCCTTAATCAGAACCACTTTGCATTTTGCAGCAGCTGAATTGTATGTTTTCTACTAGAAACAGAACAATGGTGAAGGAACAAAGTGTGTCTCTACATGTCTTGCGTGTGCTGGGTGGCCATGCTTCTGATTCACAATTTGTTCAACAGCCAGAACCACACTCAGAGCATGGCTCCTATATAAAACATGAAGCAGCTCTAACTGTTTCATCAGCAAACACTTCCAAGAAACCATCAAGGTTTGTATTTGCTCTGTGGTCAGAATGATTGGTAATGGAGATAAATTCTAGCCAGAGTTCTTTGTTCTCACAGGACTACAGTTACCACCCTCTAGGGAAAATGATATCTTTCTTCAAAAATGGTGTTGGGTTTCTGAGTCTTCCCACAGTCTCTAGGAAGGTATGGAACTGTGCCAGAAAGCCAGGCTCCTGGGTTTGTAGAGAAGCTAAGGTAGGGTGCTGAGGAAGTAAGTGATAGAGGGATAGAAACAACAAGCCCAGCAAATCAAAAGCACAAGGACATTCCTAGAAATATACCCTGCCAGCAGCTTAATTAACCTACGGAAGCTTGCCATAAATGCCTGACAGCATGCACAAGAGTCCTAATGATCAGATCTACAATTTTCTTTCCATCCAGGATAACAAACAAAGGCCAAGGCACTTTATACCCAGAACACATGGCCCTGCTTCTACTAAGACATTTACAAATGCTATTCAAAATGGAAAAAAAAAAAACCAAGTGTGTATCACTGCATCTGTGTCTCTACAATATTGCTCCCAATTAAGCTTTACAAGAACTTTGTCCTGAGTTTTTTCCTTCAAGAGTTCTCATTCCTGCAATCATAACCCTACAACTCTCCATCAGAGCCAAAAAACCTCCATTTTCTAGGCGAAGTACAGGAAAATGTGTCTGTTCCACGGTGGTGCAGTTGGTTAAACCCTTGTGCCAGCTGAACTGCTGACCTGAAGGTCGGCGATTTGAATCTGCAAAACGGATTGAGCTCCTGTCTGTCAGCCCCAGCTCCCATGCGAGGATATGAGAGAAGCCTCCCACAGGATGGTAACACATCCGGACGTCTCCTGAGCAATGTCTCTGCGAAGGGCCGATTATCTCACACCAGAAGCAACTTGCAGTTTCTCAAGTCACTTCTAACATGATTAAAACCCACCATCTATTGGTGTTATGTATCTTCAAATTGACTCTGACTTATAGTAACCTTATAGTAGGATTTTCTTGGCAATAGTTTCTCCAAGATATTTGCCATTGCCTTCCCCTCAGGTTGGGAGCACTGCGCCTTGGCCAAAGTGGCCCACTGGATTACCATGGTTGAGGGGATTTGGACCCTGGTTTCCTGAAATCCTAATCCAACACTCAAATGATTACACTGGGTCTTTTTCTTTACCACTCTCATTATTTGAGGCTGCAGACATTCAACTCTAGGCTGTGGTTTATATGTATACCCAAAAAACTAAATCACAGTTTGAGTTATCCTGGACAGTTAAGACAAAGCATGATTTGATGTGACTAAGATATTTTGCTGATTCACTGAAAAGCAAACAGAAAGAAACCACAGAGAAACAATGCAGTTGTTATGAGATTTTGCACATAGCAGACCTCTCAAGCTTTCTGTGTTGCTTATGCAGGCTTGTATGCCAAACTGCTCATGTTCACACTTTCTTCTTTTTCTCGCTCTCTCACATATACCAGAAAATTGCTGTGCTGAAATTAAGGGATAGCCAATAATATGTGGATTAAAATTAGAGGTGGTTTGGCAAGAAATTTCAATGTTGCAGCAGCTCATAAACTCCTTGACAGCTTTAGCTTTCTCTGCACAACCTTCCAGACAGGATGGTGGAAAAATGGTCTCATTCCTCACCACAATCCAATTCCTTAGGTATGACATGAGCTCCCACAGTCTATTGCAGCTCAGCAGGAGAGCCCGTCCCATTAGATCCCATTGGACTGAAGAAAAGTAAATAGGTCATTTCCCAAGATTTTACTGTGGTTAGTTAAGAGGCTGGAGAGAGAGAGGTTCTGGGAGAGTTCATTGCTAAAATGAGAACAGTAACATAATACCTCTTATTAGAATAAAATAAGAATCATAAAGCAGTGAGCTAATTTTTGAATTTCACAGAACCCTCTGGGTTCCAGCAAGACATACGAAAGGAATGAATGAGAGGGAAAGGATACCACAAATAAGTATCCATGAATGTAGATCCTAGTGTAGCTACACAACAAGTGATATCCTAGCCTAAAGGACACTAACGTAGGGCGCTTCCAGACAGCACTAAAACATGAGTTTTAAACAGAGGCAAAAAATCCCAGGACTTCAGAAGAGGTCCACATACAGACCTGTTAGTCCTGGGATTTCTACCTCCGTTGTCCAGACTTGCAGCTTTGTTCTGAGATGTAGAGGCTCCCAAGATGACGGGACTTCTGCCAGAAACCTCGGCAGATTTATGTTTATCCATACCTCACAACCTCTGAGGATGCCTGCCATAGATGTGGGCGAAACGTCAGGAGAGAATACTTCTGGAACATGGCCACACAGCCCGAAAGACATACAACAACCCTGTGATCCCGGCCATGAAAGCCTTCGACAACACTCGGCAGATTTTTTTTTAAGGCCTTGGATGTGGATATACAGATATGTGGATCTCTGCAAAAGTTCCCTTCTTTGTCCTAAGCAAAAAACCTGTGCCCTCCAGACATTTCTTGAAGTATCTGCCACACAAACAAACCTAATGAGGTAGGACCATTTCTGTCCAAGTCAGCACTGCACAATGGAACAGGAACACACTTTCAAGCCAGGAACATACGGGGTTGAATGAAAAGTAATGCCTCCACTTTCGTTACTTGGGTTTGGATGGGAATATTTTAATAAATCAAACACAGAAATAATCCTTAGAATGTGATCTTTAACTACCACTATTCACTTTTCCACATAATCACCAGACAATTGGATACATTTCTTCCAACGATGAACAAGTTTTCTGAAGCTGTCACAGAAGAAGTCTCACAGTACCCATCGTGCACAGATTTTCCGATAGCCAAGTAAGGCAATAATGTGACCCACATATTCTTGTGAAATGCCGATTATGCTTGAAATTGATCATCCTGAATCAATATGTCAACCTTTTGCTTGTGAAACTCAGTGGTTGCTGTCACAGGACGTCCAACTCTTTGTCATGCAAGTCAGATGTTCCCACCTCAACATCTTTAAACATATTTGCCCAACGACATACAGTACTCACATCAACACAATCACCATAAACAGCTTGCATTTTCTCATGAATCTCCTTTGGGGTGACACTTTTTGCTGTCAAGAATTCAATGACTGCACGTTACTTAAGTCACATTGTCTGACCGTCTGCGCAGGGTTCCATACTTCGCACTTTAACAACACAACCGTTCAATACTAAGGCTTCCCGCCAAATGGAACTGTAGAGGAGAGTCTACTGAACAAGCCAGTACCTGCCGCATACCAGTACTGCCATCTATTGAGGAGTTACGAAGGTGGAGGCATTACTTTTCATTCAACCTTCATAACTTTGTTATTATTGACACTTTTTAGAGCCTGGCTGCCTGGCCATCTGTCCAGATAGATTTGGTTGTGTACTTGTGGCATGGAACAATGGGGTGCTGTTCCTGGGTTATACATAGCTGCATGACCTTGGCTCTCAGTATTTACATTCCACTCCAGCACATCCATGTCCCAACAGCCAGTAGTACATTTTTGCCATTTACTAAACTATACCCATGTTGTCAGCATACATCCAATGAGAAACGAACATGTATAACCCGGCAACATAATCCTGTTGTTCCCTGGCACAAGTACACTACAAAACCTGTCTGCGCAGATGGCCATACAAGGACTAATTACAGTAATTATGACATTCTGTTTCTGGTTTGAAAATGTCTGTTCCTGTGTCATTGTGTACTACTTAATGTGAAAGTACTTGTTGCACCCCAGGAACTTCATTTTTCTGCCACAAACTTCATTAAAGAGGTGAAGGCTGAAGTTCCTCTTCCCATGACAAAGTTTTTGCCTTCTACTCAAGTATCACCTTCTTTTTAGGAACTGACCAATCAGGAGCAAACATCTAAAACCCAGGAACAAACCCAGATAGAAAATCCTGTGATTTCCAATTGCAGAGACATGCAGATATGTGAAGATCTGGATATTCGGCTAAAAATCACAATATTCCCGCACCTGGAAATCTCGCGTTCTTTGCGTTTTGTAGCGATTGCTTCTGAGTTTACAGGGAGCTGGAATAAAGTTACTGTCTGGATGGGCCCATAAAGTTCCCCAGAGAACTATGCCATGTCTCCTCTACTCCAGAACTCATTTAAGCTGGATTTATTCCTTCAAGGGTCACTAAAAGGATGCCAGCTCACATTTTAAGCTCAATCTGTAATGTTAAGATAATACTTGAAAAATTTCTCTCCAGATCACTTAAGTCTGTGAACAGTGAAGAGGTCAAAATATTAGCCAACCTACAGAGCAGGAGTAGCCATTGTATGTCACTCCAGATGTCAATGAACTGCAATTTCCAGCACTCCTAATAGCTACTTCTGGAAGCTAACTTTCATCAAAATTTGGAGGGCTACAATAGTCCCACTATTGATACACAGAAACAAAAAATCAATGCCATATCTCTTATGAAAATATGTATGGCTGTAAATGCTTGACTTCATCACTAGTATTGATTGTAGTGCTGGGTGATGTGTAGCCATCCAGATGTTGGACAGCTGTTTCCAAGACCCCTCACTTCAGTAAGCCAGCCAGGGCTGATAGGAGCTGCACTCTAACAGCATAGGAAAGGTTGTGTGTTTCCCAACCATCTGTTCCTGGCGTCTGTTATAAATCATGCAGTCAGAAACAGATTAGGCCAAATACATGCTAGAAAACAAACATCTCCATCAAATTATGGGATGATAAAAAGAGTTGGGGGGGGGGGCCGACGACAAATGAACCATTCCAAGAAGGGAGTGCTAAAATCCTAGCCATCACCACTGAGAAGATCTCCTTTCTGAATCTTATTTCAACCTATCATCATCATCATTATCCTCATCACCACCCTCATCATCACATGCTGCTGTCATCTTACAATCCCACTTTAGTATTTCTGGTTGAAAATGTGGATGTAAATGTGAATTTGGATTAAAATGACGCCACTAATCCAAAATGCCAAGGTTAAAAAGCAAAGCGGAACTTAGTCATACATATCCTGTACAGTTGAACATTAAAAGAACAAAACAATGGCTACAAATGCTTCACAATACTGTAGACAATGAAAACAATGAAGTAGTTAAAGATTTCCTATACCTTGGTTCAGTCATTAGTCAAAACAGAGACAGTAATTAAGAAATGAGAGCAGGATTAGGAAGGTCCAGCAATATAAGATGCTAGTTCTGACCTTTAAAACTCTTTACGGCCAGGGCCCATCGTACCTTAGGGACCGTCTCTCCTTCTCCCATCATCGGAGGAGATAGGAGGAAAATCAACCCAGTTGAAATGATATGCTGAATTGCCAATGAGACAAACAAATAGGTCCTAGAGCCAATCAAGCCTGAACCCTTCCTACCGTAGAAGCCAGATGACTGAACTGAGACTGCCATACTTGGGGCATAATGATAAAAAGACATGGCTCACTAGAAAAGTTAAAAATGCTTGGTAAAACAGATGACAATACGGAAAGATGAAGATACCATTCTGTTGCACAGAATCAATCAGGGAAGCTCCGGCCCTGAGATTGCAAGACCTGAGCAGGGCTTTCGATAATGTGGTGGCTTTGAGGTCTCTCATTCATAGGGTCATCATAAACTGAAGTACACTAGATGGCAACCAACAATAATGCTCCTCTATGTTGTTTATTCATTCAGACATCTCCGACTCTTCATGACCTCATGGACCAGTTCATACCAGAGCTCCCTGTCAGCTGTCACCACCCCCAGCTCTTTCAAGGTCAAGCCAGTCACTTCAAGGATAACATCTTCTTTCTTTTTCATTCACTCAGTCATTTCCAACTCTTCGTGACCTCATGGACCAGTCCATACTACAGTTCCCTGTCAGCTGTCAGTGCCCCCAGCTCCTTCAAGGTCAAGCCAGTCACTTCAAGAATACCATCCATCCATCTTGCCCTTGGTCGGCCTCTCTTCCTTTTTCCTTCCATTTTCCCCAGCATCATGATCTTCTCCAAGCTTTCCTGTTTTCTCATGATGTGGCCAAAATACTTCATCTTTGCCTCTAATATCCTTCCTTCCAGTGAGCAAACATCAACCTGTTGGAAATAGCAACCTCCCAAGCCTCTCACTATTTGATTTATTAATGTATAAATTTGCTAACCTGTATTCTATGTATATGTTGATTTGCCAGTTTGACTGTACCTCTTTGGTGTGGGACAGGTTATAGACATGTGATTGTACTGAGCATGTTCAGATTCATGACTCAATTTTCTAGTCTGTATGTGTTTAGAATTCAATGGGAGCTGTGTGTGCCCAAACCTCAGTGGAGGTGGATGCATGTTGCTGTTTAGAGACTTTAATGGATACATGTATGCTTATGGACTTCTGTGAGTACAACTATACTAAAGACTATGGGCTATTGATTAAGAATGATACCCTGGGTACTCAATACAGAGAGAAGCTACATCCTATCTGTAACTGAACTTTAAGAAGAAATGTACCTGTAATTAATTAATTAATGATGTTATATGTGTAAGCAAGATATGTTATTTTTCAAAGAAGACTTTGTTTGTTTTTTATCTCTGAGTGCATATTGTAAACTAAGAGGTTTCAATTGAATGTATATGTTTTGAGTAATTACAACTGCAACTGCAATTTCAACTTTTAAAAAAAACAACCATCCTCTGCTAACCAAATATATCTTTTGTAGTGGCATGTCTTTGTCCGTGGCAGTTCATGGTTCTTCAGTTTAACAGTTGAGTTACCTGTGTGCCATTACATGAATAATAATAATAATAATAATAATAACAACAACAACAATAACAACAACAACTTTATTCTTATACCCCGCCCCCATCTCCCCAATGGGACTTGGGGTGGCTTACATGGGGCCAAGCCCAACCAAATGCAGCAAACAAAATAAAACACAACAAAAGAAATACAACCATAGAATAAAAATTGTACACATTGAGATAATCAAGTTAAAATGGTGGGCATAATAAAACATAATTTAACATCAGAATAAAAGTCATAAACTAGTTGGGCAAAGTGCACAGAGTGAGTTTGGAAACACAAGGTAGTTAGGTAAAGTGCTAAACTCAATGAAGGGGCCACTTGGGATGGGGGTGGACCCTGTAACTATATCAAACTAATAGAGCAAAATAAGGTGCAACTGATAGGGAAATGGATACTTATGAATATCACTTGTTCAAAGGGTTGACTTCTAACAAGGTCACGCTTTTCTTGACTAGTGGTTTTCAGAAGGTGGTCTCCACATGTTCACTGAGATTCACAATTGCCAAATGGATAGGGCATCATTTTTCCATTTCACTAAGGTTATGATTGCCATTTATTTCCAAAGACTGGGTGCAGTTTCCAGGGACTCGTCGTCGTCATCTCACTCGTTCAGTCGTTTTCGACTCTCTGTGACCCCATGGACCAGTCCATGCCAGAGCTCCCTGTCAGCCATCAGCGCCCCCAGTTCCTTCAAGGTTGAGCCAGTCACTTCAAGGATACCGTCCATCCATCTCGCCCTTGGTCGTCCTCTCTTCCTTTTTCCTTCCATTTTTCCCAGCATCATGATCTTCTCCAAGCTTTTCTGTCTTCTCATGATGTGGCCAAAATACTTCAACTTTGCCTCTAATATCCTTCCCTCCAGTGAACATTATTTCCTGGAGGATGGATTGGTTGGATCTTCTTGTGGTCCAAGGCACTCTCAGGATTTTCCTCCAGCATCAAAGTTCAAAAGCGTCTATCTTCCCTCGCTCAGTCTTCCTTATGGTTCAGCTCTTGCAGCCATAGATTACTATGGGGAATACCATTGCTTTCACTATGCGGACCTTTGTTGCCAGTGTGATGTCTCTGCTTTTCAGTATTTTATCAAGGTTTGCCATTGCTCTCTTCCCAAAAAGTAGATGTCTTCTGATTTCCTGGCTGCAGTCTACATCTGCAGTGATCTTCGCACCTAGAAATATAATGTCTGTCATTGCCTCCATGTTTTCTCCCTCTATTTGCCAGTTGTCAATTGGTCTGGTTGCCATGATCTTGGTTTTCTTGATGTTTAACTGCAGCCCGGCTTTTACACTTTCTTCTTTCACCTTGGTGATAAGGCTCCTCAGCTCTTCCTCACTTTCAGCCATCAGAGTGGTATCATCTGCATACCTAAGGTTGTTAATGTTTCTTCCAGAAATTTTAACTCCAACCTTGGATTTGTCAAGCCCTGCACGTCCATGATGTCTTCTGCGTACAAGTTGAATAGGTAGGACGATAGTATACAGCCCTGCCGTACTCCTTTCCCAATCTTGAACCAGCCTGTCGTTCCGTGGTCTGTTCATACTGTGGCTACTTGGTCTTTATACAGATTTCTCAGGAGACAGACAAGGTGACTTGGTATCCCCATACCACCAAGCACATGCCACTGTTATGGTCCACACAGTCGAAGGCTTTAGAATAGTCAATAAAGCAGAAGTAGATGTTTTTCTGAAACTCCCTGGCTTCCTCCATTATCCAGTGGATATTGGCAATTTGGTCTCTTGTTCCTCTGCCTTTTCTAAACCCAGCTTGGACATCTGGCAGCTCTCGCTCCATGTATTGCTGAAGTCTGGGACTTCAGACTTCCCATTCCAGGGACTGGGTGCAGTTATTTCCAATAGGTTATGCCCAAAAAGGGAAAGGGCGGGAGAGATGCACTCGAAACTGGTCTTGCTTGGCACCTGGGCTTGTGCCTGAGAGAAAGAGGAAGCCAAAAGGTCAGTTACCAGCCTCTTGGAAGCACCCTTCTCCATTCCCATGGAGGAAAGGAGAGATGAGGAGACAGTGGGGAAAACAACTCCAGCTGAACATTGAGGGTGAACTGTAAGAGCTGCTTCCTAGTGTTGTGGACTCCCCTTCTCTGGTGGTTTTGGAACAGAAGTTGGATGGTCATCCGGGTGACCCTGCAGGGCAGGAGGAGTCTTTTCTATGATTCTAGGTCGGGCTCTTCATGAACTGGGGGGCCTAGCTTGGAGCCAGCCTTTTGTCTGCATCTCCACGAGGGAAGGAAGGCAGGCAGGGCGGGAGGGCGGAGCCGTGGAAGTAACTCCGGGCTCCCCCAAACTCACTCACTCCCTTCCTTTGCCAGCTGGGCAAGTGACGTCAGGGTCCTCCGCGCCGCGCCAGGTTGGGTCCCCATGTGACCAGCTTAAACTCGTTCTGAAGACACAAAGGGAAGGAGGAGAGAGATCGAGAGCCGGAGCCGGTTTAGCGGGGCAGGCGGTGGAGCGGAGCCCGCGGAGAAGAAGCAGCAGCCAGGAGCAGCCGCCGTCGCCGGGAGACTCGTCCAGGCGTCCATCCAGGCAAGAGCCCCGGGGCCCCCTCCCCATGCCCCCCGTGGGATGGAAGGCGAGGCGAGCGGGAGAGGACCCTTGGCCAGGCTTCGTGGGTCCCATCCGTGGGAGCCCAGCCTTGGCGACCCTCTCTCCCGCCCGTAGCAATTGTGGATCCAGGGCACGCTACTCTTGCAAGGCGCCCAGTTCGGAAAGTGGGCATCCTTTCCCGTCCCGTTAATCCGGGACAAACCCTAAGGAAGCCGTCGGTTTGAAGGCTAAACCGGGGATTGGGACTAACGGACTGGTGTCCCCGGAGCCCTGCGCGCCTCTTCCGATGGAAAGGGAAAGGCAGGCGTCGGGGACGCGGGAGAAAGACCCGGGGTGGCAGTGGGAGCCCATCCCCTGGATTCCCCCTTTCTTTCCCCTTGGGTGGCTGCCTTCCCTGGCCCTGGAACAGCAATTGGAAGGGGGATGGGACCCATTGTCTCTGCAAACTCTCTCCCTCAAAACCTCTCTCATAAGTGGGCTGTTGGAGATGCCACTGGACGGGACCCCTCATGCCTCTCCAGGGAAATCATGTGTGACAATTGATGAAGGGGTATGGTCATGTTCCTGAAGCATTCTCTCCTGACGTTTCGCACTCTCTCCTGACGTTTCACCCACATCTATGGCAGACATCCTCAGAGGTTGGGAGGTCTGTTGGGAACTAGGCAAGTGGGGATTGTATATCTCTAAAATATCCAGGATGGGAGAAAGAACTCTTGTCTGTTTCAGGCAAATGTGAATGTTGCTATGGGCCACCTTGATTAGCACTGAATAACCTTGCAGCTTCAAAGCCTGGCTGCTTCCTGCCTGGGGAAATCCTTTGCTGGGAGGTGTTAGGTGGCCCTGATTGTTTCCTGTCTGGATTTCCCCTGTTTCTGAGTGTTGTTCTTTATTTACTGTCCTGATTTTAAGGTTTTTTTAAATACTGGTGGCCAAATTTTGTTCATTTTCATTGCTTCCTCCTTTCTGTTAAAATTGTCCACATGCCTCAGGCAGACAATAGTTCTTTCTCCCACCCTGGACATTCCAGAGATATATAATTTAAACCCCACTCGCCTATTTTCCAATAGACCTCACAACCTCTGAGGATGCCTGCTATAGATGTGGGCCAAACGTCACAAGAGAATGCTTCTGAAACATGGCCATACAGCCCAGAAAACTCACAGCAATCCAGGGATTCTGGCCATGAAAGCCTTCCACGACATAGTGAAGACAGTGTTTGCAACCAAACAAATGGATGTGTTTGCTAGTAAGAGAAGGGACGGGACAGGGGAGCTTTCTTTCTAGCCCTAGAAAAAGCAATGAGGGGGCATTGTCTCTACAAACTCTCCATCAAAACCTGTCTCAAAAGGGGGCTGTTGGAGATGCCACTTGAGGGACCCTTCATGCCTCTCCAGGAAAATCAAGTGTGACGGGGTCTCAAAGCAAATGGGTCGCTATCTCAGCCACCTTTGTGGACCATTGTGGGTTTTGAAGGGAAAGTAGCTGGAAGGAAGAGGTTCAGTCTGTCTGTCTGTCTGTCTTTCTTCTTTTCTTTGGGGCCCCTTCTGATAGCTATGACTCTAAATCCTGTTTCCCCACCTGTAGCTGCAAGGAGTGTGGTTTGTCTTGCTGGCACCACATGGCACCCCTTGCGAATCCATCCAGGAGACCTGTACCTTTCCATGCATAGGCATGTGTGCCATGGAAAGCCTAATGGGAAACTCATGGCTTAATCACAATGCTATAAAGAGCCAGGAGTGAGTTAAGTTTTGTCAAGTGAACTCAAGCACACACCTTGAGTGTCTCTGAGTAAACTTTCTTTGGTCAGATGCACAATGTAACTGAAACAACGCTGAACTCTAATCTGGATAGTTTCAGCTGTCTGAGTTTAATGATTTTTAAACTGAAGGAATATGCCAATGTGTTGATTCCTGAACATTGTAGAGATCTGCGGTGCATGGCCCCCAAACCCCTTCCAGCCCCTCCAACTCTAAAGCCATTTAACATGTGGCTTTTGCAGGCAGAGGAATGGCTGAAATGTTATGCTTTATGCAGAGAAGAAAAAGCAGGTTGGTTTTAATAGTGGTGCTGTGTTCCTCATCTCTTCCCTCAGCCTGGGACTCCCAATCTGGGCATTTGGAAACTTGAGAATGCACACAAAGCAAAATGAGGAGATTCGCTCTGATCAAAACCTTCTGCTTTTGGAAATGCTCCAGCCTAGAGAAGAATGAGGGAAGGGAGATGTTTCTCACCAGGGTTGATTCCAAGAAGGAAATGTCCCCAGGAAACTAGGACACTTTGTCTTGCAGCACACATAATGCATATACAAACTAAGTCTTATTATTATTATTATTATTATTATCATCAACATCATTTATTTTATTTGTACCTTGCCTTTCTCCCCATGGGGACTCAAGGTGGCTGACAACCACACACGTTGGTCACAATTTAAAACAAGGCAAATACAAAAAATGAAAAATAATTACAGTAGTCTCGCTTATCCAACCTTCTGTATTATCCAATGCAGTTTACCTTTTAGTAGTCAGTGTTTTTGTAGTCATTGTTTTCAATACATTGCAATGTTTTGGTGCTAAATTCGTAAATACAGTCATTACTACATAACGTTACTGTGTATTAAGCTGCTTTTTCTGTTGATTGTTGTAACACATGATGTTTTGGTGCTTAATTTGTAAAAAAAAAAGTAATTTGATGTTTAATAGGCTTTTCCTTAATCCTTCCTTATTATCCAACATTTTTGCTTATCCAACGTTCTGCCGGCCCATTTATGTTGGATAAGCGAGACTCTACTGTACATAGTACTGTGTGAACTTAGGTTGGAATAGTCAAAATACAATAAATATAATAAAAATTGCATGTAAACCCTGCTTTTATAAGAGGGGTGGTGGGTCTTTGCAACCTCTTTTCAATATCGTCTTGCAGCCGTGGCTCTGAACAAGATCTCCCCACACCAGCCCAGCATGTTTTCTCAGCCAACCCTGACCCCAGCTTGTTTAGTGCTGAGTCTGTAAACTTCTCTTACATTAACAAGGATGATGCAGGGCTGCTTCCTGCGGAGTGAAGATCCCTCTTCTGCGATGGTCTCCACATCCATAGCTTCAAAGGAAAACTTCTGTCAAGTTCTTTTTATCTCATCCCCCACGCAACACAATTAAAGGTCTTGGTCTATAGCCAGAGTACATCTTGTAACATCTGAAACTGGAATAAATTGTGCATTTAAGTAAAGATGTAAAATGTCTAAAAATTCTGATGCCATGGAAAAAACAATACTTTTTTGGGGGGGAAATATTTAAAAAAAAAATAGCACTCTGTACAAATTAAAAGCAGCATCCTTCCTTTAGGAACATAAATGTGTAGCATGTAATTTGATTTGACACAAAATTATCATGTTTGATGTGTTAAAACTACAGTTTATTCAGAAATTACACACACACACACACAGAGAGAGAGAGAGAGAGAGAGAGAGAGTTAAAAATAGAGTCACAAATTCCTGCACTGTATGGAACCTTTTTTATTTGTTCTGTTTATGAAAATCCATTTTAAAAAATTAAGAGGAGATGAAACCAGCAACTTCATTAAAATAAAAAAAATTATTTTGTCCCCATAAGCCCTCCATGGTGCCAGCAGAGATAAAACACTCATTCCTATAAAAAGAAGGGGAAACCATAACCAGGAATGGCACTGATCTGATACTATTATCTATGCTTCTATGCCAAGTTGATGGGCTGAACTGTTTTTTCCCCCTTCAGATGTGTTTTTTTTTTCTTTCCTGAAAAGTTGCTTTGGACTGGATAACTCACACACTGGTATATTGACTGCCATTTTGAATAATATCTCATTTAACATAAATACTATTTTCTGCACTGGTTTTAAATATGGTAAGGAGGAAATAAAGATACAAATAACTTCTTCAACATTTCATTTATCGTTCTAAATAAAAATACTCCACACTCTATTTAAACAAAATCCAGAAAAAATCAGGCTATCATGGTAAAAGGGGGAAAATCTTTTTTCCAGATTTTGTCTGTGTGTCCTCCCCCATCCCACCCACCCACCTCCTAGTATTTCACATCTCTTCATTTAAGACAATTGGAATGCATTACAACTTTAATCATATTATTATTTTTGTAATGTGTTTCTCTTTTTTTTCTCCCAGGGTTTTTAGATGTTTATTCTATTATAAATTAATTGATATAATTGATATTACCAATTTAGGAGGATTATTTAAAACCCTTTAGGATGAGGTGAGAATCATGCGACCTGCCAGATTCACATCCCAGCGTTCTTCCCCTAATGGCAATGTTATCTGGGATTGTTCGGACATGCAGTCCAACAATATCCAGAGGACTGTATGATGCCCACACTGACTTTATGTCCTTCTCTGCAGATACATTTCAAATTGCAACCATTGTGCCAGCAGGCTATTTGATTTGGAGCTAGTTCTTTTCAATTTCTATCTCTGTTTCTCCAATATTGTTGTGTGCCAGCTTGTTTCCAACTTACAGCAACTCTAAAGCAAACCCATCACAGGAGTTTCTTGGTAAAAATTATTCAAAAGGGTTTATTATTATCTTCTTCTGAGTCCAAATGTTTATCTACACTGTAGAATTAATGTAGTTTACCACCACTATCTGCCACAACTCAATGTTATGAAACCCTGAGGGGTTGTAGTTGGTGAGGAACCAGCATTCTTTGACAGATAAGTTTAAGACCCTTGTACAACTCCAATTATTCCATAGCACTGAGTGGCCAGACTGCATTAATTCTACAGTTTAGATGCAGCCCAAGATGTGACATGGTCAAGATAACTCACTGGGTTTCCATGGCTGAGTGGAGATTTGAACCCTGGTCTCCAAAGTAACAGTCCAGTGTTCAAATCCCTATACCACATTGGCTCTGCAACTCAAATGTGTGCGTAATGTGCCTTCAAGTTTCCTGTTGATTTATGGCAATCTCTCGTATTGCCATTTCATGAATTTCATAGAGAATTCTCAGGCAAGGACTACTCAGGGATGGTTTTGCCAGTTCCTTCCTCTGAAATATAACCCACAGCACCTGCTATTCATTAGTGATATCTCATCCAAGTCCTAACAAGGGCTGACTCTGCTTGGCCTCCAAGATCAGACAAGATCTGTTGCCTTCAGGGCAGTGGTTCTCAACCTGTAGGTCTCCAGATGTTTTGGCCTAAACAGAATTCCTAAACAGCTGGTAAACTGGCTAGGATTTCTGGGAGTTGTAAGCCAAAACATCTGGAGACCCACAAGTTGAGAATCACTGCTTTAGGGTATTAGAGCAGCAAAAACAGGAAGTATGGTGATGTCAATTGGACCTGACCATGAAATGTGTGCAGCAGGTAGTCCTTCTTCCTGGCATGTCTACATGGAGTCCAAACCTCTTCCAGAAGGGCCATGTCCACACACAGTCCATTTCCTTGTAGAAGTTTGTAGTGTAGATACAAACTCCAGGGAAATAAGCACATATGCCATTGGGATCTGATCTGGTCAACAGTACTCGAATCTTTTGTGTTCCAAGTGATTTGCAACATGTTTATAAACCCAAACAGACAATAATGAGATCTCTAACTCTGTGTCCTTTGTCTCTGGTCCTACTCATATGTTTTTCTGTGGTAATAATACCCATTTATTCTGTGTGGTCTGTTGAAGATCTCTTCTAAAATGTAAGGGGGTATTTAAGTTTTTCTTCTCCTGGATCAGTTGCACTTGACAAATATCCACCAGAAAAGCTTATTTTCATCCAGGTTGTGTCAGTTCAGTGTTTTCCGTGTTCTGCTGGTGAAAGGGATGTCCCAGGAGCTGTGCTCTCCGGCTAAACTCTTTAGGCAATTGTGCAACCAATAGCCCTCAAGAATCTAGTCCATACTACAGAGATCAAAAGCTTCTTTTTGTATCTCAAAGCTTTTTAACTGGTAATCTTTCAGCACAACATTACTCCTTAATGGGCTCTAATGCTTGAATTGACACTTCAGAGTTGGCATGTTACTTTTCTTGTGTACTGTTTAGAAACACCATAATTTCATGTGGTACCTCCAGATGGAGCACCAAAATTTGGGAAAATTACTGTTCTGTAGCTCCCACACTGGCTGGAGTATTCTGAGGGTTGTAGATGAAAAAAAAGTAACGTTTCCAAGCTCAATGCATTCAGTGGAGTTTATTTCCAGGTAACCTAAACACCCTATAAGCACTGGATCCTGCCTGATTTTGGAAGATATGCAGGCTCAGTCCTGGTTAGTACTTCAATGGGAGACCACCAAAGAATACCAAATGCTATAGTCTTTTTTTTTTTTCATATGAAGGAACTGGCAAAATCATCTTTGAGAATTCATTGCCTATGAAATTCATAGGGTCATAATTGTTAACTTGTAGGCACAAACACATTTTTAACAATGGAGCTTGAGTTCCTTTTTTGCTACTTTTCTAAATCGATTTCTAAATGATTGCATGCTAAATGAGTCATAGGAAAAATAATCCACCAGTTAGTAGGTTCTTTTCCAGATTGTTCAATCTGTTTGGAAAAGGTATGACTAGAAACTGGAGGAAGAGGTGGAGGAGAGAACGCATAGAAGGCAGAATCTGAGGTATGCCAGGACACAGCCTGAAGGCAGAGAAGATGGTCTTGCAACTGCATTGGCTCATGAAACTTGAGAAGGCAGGGGAAAGCATGGAGAGTTGGCCAGTTTTTCATGCCTTTCAATAAGGAGGGGAGGGGGTGGGCCAAAGATGGGAGAGCACAAAGGAGAGCCAGAATAGGCAAGAGTGGAAGACATATCGTAGTTTATTAGTGTCAGAAAAGAAAGCTGGTAAAATAAGATAGCATGCACAGTTCACAATCAGAGTAGGTTCCAAATAAGGTTGAACATCCCTTATCTGGAATTCAAGAATCCAAACTCATTCAGATAGGTGGCTGAGATAGTGAACCCTTTTGCTTTTTGGTGGTGAAACTTTGTTTCATGCGTATAATTATTTAAAACGTATATAAAATTACCTTCAGAATATTTGTATAAGTTGTATATGAAACATAAATTAATTTTGTTTAGATTTGGGTCCCATCTCCAAGGTTATCTCATTATGTACATTTATGCAAATGCAGACATACCGAAATCTGAAATCTAAAACACTCCTGTTTCCAAACATTTCAGATAAGAAATGACCTGTATTCTATTTATAGGATGAAATTACTCCTATTTGAACTTATTGTTTTATTCTAGGATGTTGGGGACTTTTAAAAGACACTGAACACCCCTTCTCATGACACTTAAGTGTTCTTTGCTTCTGAAGTGTTGTTCTGAACACATTTCTATGTGGTTAAGGATGTCATCATTGTGGACATGAAATTGAATTGCATGTCTTTTGTATACTCCTATCATGCCTTGCCTTATATTCTTTACTAACTGTCAACGGAGTGAAGAATATCAGGCAAGGCTTGATGAGAGTAAGCATATATTCTTGCATTTCAAATAACTTGATAAATCTGATCATTTTCTGACTGCTGCTGGCTGATGGTCACTTGTGTACAACTGATAACTATTTTCTTACAATATTCCAACCTCCTTCACCTTATTAGGCAAAGAACTGTTTGAGAAAAATATATAACGTATGTCTCTTAAACAAGTGATCAAATAACAGCTGAAATCTGTCATGTGAAAATCTGACACTTCTTATGAGCTGGATGTATGAACCCCACAGTTCAATGTGGAGGAGGTTTGGAGTCAAGGTGAAAACGTTTCTGTCACTTCCAGTGTGGCAGATACCAAATGCTTTGAAATAATACAGACTTTGGTTTCCATTCGTCCTTGGTTCTGAAAGTCATTATGTTTAACCTAACTTAGGATGCATCTATACTGTAGAATTAATGCCATTTCATACCCCTTTTAACTGTCATGGCTCAATGCTATGTAATCCTGGGATTTGTAGTTTGGTGAAGCACCAGTATTCCTTGGCAGGGAAGGCTAAAGACTTTGCAAAATTACAACTTCCATTATTTCCATTGCATTGAGCTATCACAGTTAAAGTGGTATCAAAGTGTAGTAACACTACAATGTGGATCCACTCCTAGATGGTTCTTGTGTTGAATGAGATCAATGTTAATGGAGTCATGAGGGATTGCTGACTTTTCTATAGAAAGTTGAGTACTGCAGGGGGGGTTTTCCAGCCTGCCTCTCATTAGATGTGTTAAATAGCAGTTTCCATTATGGCCATGACTGGGGATGAGAATTAGAATGTTGTCTGGGAATGATGGGAATTAGGTCCAAGACATCAGAAGCACACAAGGTTGGACAAGGCTGGTATCGTAAATGAAAAGGAGTTCTTTTGGATTCACTTAGTGATTCACAAAAAGTTTGAAAGACAGGATAACAATAGTCATATCTTGTGATGGATACAGATTGATTCCAAGACAAAGGAAAGCAGGAATACCCTGTATATTGATAATATTAGAAGAAACTTTTGTTTAATGTGTTGTTGAAGGCTTTCATGGCTGGAATCACTGGGTTGCTGTGACTTTTCCAGGGTGTATGGAGAGAATGCTGTATGGCTGTGTTCTGAAACATGGCCATACAGCCTGGAAAACTCACAGCCTCCCAAACTTTTGTTTATTTGGTGAGTGATCTGGTTTTCCCTCTAGCAAAATAGGATCATTCTGCAGTTTGTGTAGTGCCATTGAGGAGACCATTGTCTTTTCTGTCCATCCTTGATAAAATCCCTACAGGCTGGTTGACTCATGCAAGGACTACAATTTGTGGATAAAGAGGGTAGGAATCATTGATAGATGTAATCAATGCAGAGAGTAGTAAGGCAAGGCAAGAAGACATGTACAGTACAACCCCTGTGTCTGCAGAACCAGTTATCCATGATATCATTTATCCATGTCTGACAAAATATGTCCTCTAGGTGTTTTCTGTGTCCTCTAGCATGACTCTATGATATTCTTGGGATGGAGGTCCTTCATTATAATAGGGTTTGCTCTTACCCATGGTTGTGTTATATCCATACAAAGTCTGGATATAACATATCTCCTGCAGATGTGGAGGTTGTACTGTAGATTTAGCCAAACATTACTGTCTTAGATTGCCAACCAAATCATATGCAGCTTTACTCCTTGGAGTTTTAATAGTGCTAACTCGCAGGCAGGCATAAGCTTACAGCCCTAAATTTTGTACTGTCAGCACAGCCTGTTCTTTGTGTGCAGAATGACATATCTGGTCCAGAGCATAGCATCTAAATCTCTTTGTGCAGACAACTGGTCTAGAAGGGACACCTGGAGCAGATCTCTCTTGGCAAAGAAAAGAGGCAAGGGAAAACTAAAGGGCCCCTCATTATTGTGTTTGGCACCTACAGTCCCATTCCAACATCACCCAGAGGTTTTCCATGGACTTGTTCCAGGGTTACTCAAATCCTTGGCAATCCTCACTGTTGCCAAAGTATGTCTAAACTTTCAGCTACAGCTCAGCATGTGTAGCCCGTGAGGCAAAAGAGCAAGCGGGAATGAGGTATGCTTCAAGACCTGAATACGCTTTAAGTTAAATGTGACATGAGTGTATAATGAGTCATCAAGGGATCTAGGGAGGGTTGCTCACTGAAAATATTGCAGTTTTGCAAGGGGTTGGGATGGCAAAATGCCTCATATGTTAGATTCATCTCAATACATTTCTCATTTGGGATTGTTTGTCTATGCCAATCTCAATTTTTTTCTTCTTCTCCAACTATTTTATTTTCTTCTACATACAATAATACCTTATAGCCAATGCTATGTTTTTTCATTAATTTCTCTCTCATTTTTACTTGTGCAATATGTGAAACTTTATCTCAATTAAATAGATGATTTGATTGCAGTAATTAACAAGAGGAAAGGAGGAAAGAAAGTATAAATAAAAAAGGCACCATATTGTAATTTTGATAGGTCCTGGTCCCTTTCCATGTGGTGTCCATTTCAGATGAATTCACAGAAGCTCTGAGTTGATCTCAGCCTTACGTAAATTGTTATGCTACCAACCTCTTGAGGAGCAGGAAAACAATTGATCCTACTGTAACCACTCAGGAGAATAATCATGATGTGGAATGGAGAGCTGAAGGTGTCCTCCTAAAATAAGCTTTTAAGCAGATGAAGGTGCAAAAATCAAAATTCTAATTCTGACAATAAAATTCTAGGTTAATTACATCTTTGAGCAGAGATTATACTTATGATGGTTCCTTACACAGGCTTTTCCTGCCTATACAAAATACTTGCTTGCCCCTAAGGCATTTAGCTTACTAGAGTCTACATTTGCAGTAAGACCACCATAGCTACAGAACCCATATCCATCATTTTAGCTACCTACACGTTGGAGAAAATAGTCTCTCTAGGAATTTTCTAGGTCCTCCAGGCAATTCTACTGTTGAGTTGCCTTGAAGGACCTAGTAAACTCCTAGAGAGAATATCTCTGTAGGAATCTCTAGGTCCTCAAAGGCAAGTTTATGTTATGTCGAGACCAGAAGTGAAGTAATTCAGTGGCATTCATTTGTATCTGTGGGTTCACACAACCACAGTTCAGCTGGAAATACATCTCCTGTGGATACTAGTATCTTACTGTACAGTGTATTCAGCAGTTTCAAAAACATGGTGAACATATTTGCATGCTAGCTATCACCATCCTTCATTGTCCTTTTAGACAGCATCCATTCAACAGACAAATATGTTTGAGATAAATTTGTTTTGCCGTTTCCTTTTTTCTTTCTCTTAGAGTTTCATTTGTAACCTGGTTTTCATGCTGATTGTGTATCTTGAATATGCTATGTAATAGATGGCTGCACCACTAGAGCTCAGAAAAAAAAATCATTTTGGCTTAAACTCAGTTCTGCAAAGCATGGCCAGTGATCATGTTGGGAGGTGGCCAGGGGAGAGTGTTACTCAGGGAGAGAAGATCTGCCTCCACCGTTCTCACAGACCAGGTATCATTTTGAGAATAGTCACCCCAAAAGGGTCAAATGGTTAAATCTGGAGAGAGAGGCAAACCGCAAGCTAAAAAGTAGGGGACCGATGACACTGACCATTGTTGGTGCATTGGTCAGGATATTATACCAGGAACAACAGTTCTCTGCTGTATTTTGGTTGAAAATAGGAATTTTAGGATATAAATGATGAATCATCAGAACTTTTGCATGTGGAGAAAGGGACAGTTGAATCTCTGGAAGCTTCAATAGTTTCAGGCCAGAAGAGATGGAACTTTAATATAGACATTGGATTGTATATGGTTGCAGGAAAATACAATCAAGGCAAAGGGAGAAACTAGTTACAACACTGATACTATTGAACTTAACTACACTTAAAAAATAGAGCAAAGCAGCCAAAAATGACTTTAGAAAGAAAATGAGGAGAAGCCACTTAGGTACTTTTCATTTATGGACGTTAAATACATAGGGTTGACTGGCCAATACTTTTGGTGTTGCTTTGTGTTTAAGCAAAGAAAAATAACATGTTGCCCAGTGTATCTTTTTTGACCCTGAGACATTGTTTAAAATTCCAGTGTACCATGAAGTGCACTTTTGTAAAAGTGAACATTTAATTACTTCTTGATCTCTTACATATTGAGGCAGTTTCCATCTTGCTCTCCATGCTGTCTCTTGCATGGAGAGAAGATGATATATTCCATGGTGTTTTTAGGAGCTAGTCCTTTCAGAAGAATAGAAAATGTGTTTCATGAATGTGTATGTTTGGTGTCTTCAAATTGCCTGAAGTTTTATGGTGACTCCATGAATTTCATAGGACTTTTTTTAGACAAGGAATACTCAGGGGTGGTTTTGCTGGTTTCTTCCTCTGAAACAAAGCCTAGAGCACCTGGTCTTTGCTGGTAGTCTCCTATCCAGGTACTAGTGAGGCATGAACTTGCTTCACTTTCAAAATCAGACAGGATTTCATACCTCTGTGGTATTTAGGTATTTCATGCCTCAAGGATATCGTTCCTCAAAATATTAGTAAGAAAAAGATTGTGGTCATTTCCTGGGAGAGCATTATATGGGCAGTCAGGGATACAACTATAAGAGGTCAAAGCATCACTAGCCAGTCACACTTCATGTCTCCCGTTTCAAACCGCACCACTATGTCAAAAGAATCAGCCAAACAGGAGCACCCAAAGGCTAATTCAAGAACCAATCTGGAGTGAATGGCTATTTCCATGAAACAATAGTCATGACATATATCTCAGGACATGGTACATGTTCAGCATTCTGCAAAATAAAGTGTGTCAGAAGGGCGATCCCATTAAGAAAGAAATGATGGAAGAAGAGAGCATGTAGTTAGACTTTCTTTGTAGTTAGAGGCCAGTTCTTAATTAAGCCTAACAACTGGCCTTATTTAGCTTGTTAACTTCCATGGCAGGATAAAGTTGCCATGAGTTTTGGGGGAGAGGGTGAAGGCAGGGAATAATGTGATTTATTTATTTATTAATTAATTGACTGCTTGATAAATAGCTCAAGCTCTACTTCATTCCCAGTCTGGTCACAGCAAACTTTGAGTCTAGTACTTAGCTCCAAGAGTAAGAAAATGTTACCCTTTGGACTTCTAATCCAGGAATCACCTAGCCATGTTGGCCAAAAGCCATGCTAGCTGGAGGATTTTGGATGTTACTTTCCAAAGAAAGTAGTATTTCTACAACCTTTGCCACTTATGCCCTTCAAGACACTTGCAGGAAAAAGACTGGGGCTACACCTTGGAAAACACTTGGTGAATGCATACCTCAAGCTCGCAGGGGTGTTTGTTGGGGGGTGGGGGAAGGACGTGGCTCTTGTCCCTAGCGGTCTGCCTTCAGTTACCCAGCCTGTGTAATTCTCTGTGACAGTTCAATTCAGAGTGAATCCGGCAGCTTCACAGCGACAGACATACAAAAGGTGAGCCTAGTGGAGCCTGAATAATGAACCAAGAGCTGCTGTCTGTGGATGAGCTGCCTGGGGGGCACGGTGGGGGAAGGGGGCAAAAATGCTGACCTAGTGTTTCTTTCCCCTAAGCCTTCTTGGCCATCTCTTTCCCCTACACTGAGCATGGCATGTTTCATCCTGATCTGCAGTGCAATCAGTTCTTCCTCTGTGAAGAAGGAGGGAGCCGAAGCAAAAGGGCCTTTCACCCACTGCATTGTGTCTGATGTTCTTCCAAACTGCCTTTTCCAAAACACTTATGTTTTGAGGGGGCATAGGGGAAAGAGACTAAATATCTCACAAGTGCACATAACACTGGTTAGATTCTCCAGATTATCATCATCATCATTATCAACAACAACAATAACAACAGCAACAACTTTATTTCTAACCTGCCCTCTTCCTCCAAAGGGATTTACAGCGGCTTTCAAACAAAGGTAGACATTCAATGCCATTATTACTAATATATCAATGGAGATGTTATATGCCTTCAGGATCAATGTTCAGGAACCTTATGTAGAAGCTCCTGGGAGGTCATCTTTCCACTTTTTTGAGAAATCTAGATTAAGCAGCCACTGAAAGTTTCTAGCCCTTATGCCTAGGTCCCTGCTTTAACCTCTACCTGTGGTGTGACTACCTGGCTCACATTCAAGGTGCATCTAGGCTGGTGATATCTAGTGCTACCAATCAAACAACATTTTGCCAGTATTATTTAATTTTTCTTCTTCTTCAGTTGCTTTTGTTTTGTAAGAAAAAAGATGGAAGGGATGGTAAAAAATATCCCATGGGACCATAAATGACCGTGGGGCCTTTAACACCACATTTATAGCACCATGATTCCACTTTTACTGCCATGGTCCATTCTATGGAATCCCAGGATCTGCAGTTTTGGCCGTGGTATTTAAAATTCTCAGCCAAAGAGATCGAGTGCATCACCAAACTACAAATCTCAAGGTACCATATCATTCTGCCATGGCATCCCACTTTGGGATCATGATGCTATGATTGTGTAGTGTGAAAAGGCTAGAACCCTGTAAAATTTTGCCAGTGATGTAGGACAATAAAGAATGAAACTTTATTTACAAATTTCCTCAGTATGCAGTATACCAAACTATGTGTAAGTGCCATACAGGATTGACATTTTTGTACAGGTCACACCTTGGAGAACCTTACATTTTAATTTAAGGCACGTAAAAGGGACTTATCTGTGGAGATTTACTGATGAAATCTCAGATGCCAGAAGATGGTTGATTAGGATTTTTATTTGGTAAAAGAATACATTAAATACCTCACATATATTCCTCTTCAGTGAAACTAACATAAATTATGCAAAAGACATAAATGCAGAAGACATGCAACATTATATATACAGGTTGCAAAATTTATGCTTCATAATAAAATGAACAGGATAGAGCAAGAAAATATCCTTTACAAGAACAGTTTTCAAACTGGTGCTCCAGATGTTTTGGAGTTCAGCTCTCAGAAGCCCTAACAAGATTGCTAGGGCACCTGGAGGAGCAAAGTTTGAGAATTACTGCTTTCTGCCTTTACTGTCTGCCTTCTTCTTTTAGCCATTTTAAATGTATAGAACTGAAGCTGAAACTGGTGGCTATTATGTCCTCTAAATTTCAGTAACAAGCTTGATAAAATGGATGTGGTCTTTATTCGGTGGCCACATTCTCATGATGAATTAGCAGAGTCCCTCTTGTGGTATAGTCATATTCATAATCTGCCATCTTCTTGCATCATTGTGCCACCAAAAGGGCTTGTGCATATGGGATAGGACCCCTTTGGGTATTCTAGCAAATCCGGTATGACTAAATAGGAACTTTGTTTTCTGCTCAGTCCCTGGTCTCTTTGTTGAGCAGCACCAGGGGAGTTATTTTCCTGGCTCTACATTTGATGACCTGACCTGTCACCCTTGCTGCTGGGTTCTGCTAGATGAGTAGAAATTGCATTCATGCCTTGTTGCACGAATGGGGGGGAGCACAGCTGCTTGTTTCTGCATATGGGCAAAATCAATGGACAGGGACAGAATGGAATACGGGTGACTAGTTTTTGCTATAGGGTTCCCTATTGCTAGCCCTTCAGAAGAGCAGAAGATTTCTTCAGAAGATAAATGGCCAGGTGATGGTATCCCAGACTGCGGAATAATCTGCCACTCTTGGCATTGGCAGTTCAGATCTCTTGCTTCACTATTGCGGCACAGACTTGCCAAAATGCACAACTGCAAAACAATTGCGCAGACATCTCCTTTCTTCTTTACACCTGTTCCCTTTCCTGGTGGTGTGTGTATGGTGTGTTGGTGCACACAGACATGCACACACACACACACTTAGTTCCTAGCTAGCTCCCTTACTCCCAGCCTTGTTTCCATAGACCCTTTTGTGGGGATATGGTAATAGGCTGACATTAAGAGAGCCAGCAGGGGGAGCAGCCTGCCTTCTAAAGCTCCACATGGGATCTAATTGTGTTGGGCTTTTATTTTTAATCTTCTGTTTTAGTTCTCCAAAACTGTGCCTGTCGGGGTTTCTTTTTCCCACCCTGGATTCTTTTTGAGCTGCATAAAAGTTCCATGGCAGCTGAGATTCCCCCCAACCTCGGGGAGCTTTGGCATTGGCGAGATAGCCTGCTGAGCGCAAGAATAAAAGAGGCACTGGGAAATGAGGGGAGCATTTCAGGGGAGCGGGGAGCTGCCGCAGGGCCTCCTTGCTGCTGCCAGCCCTCCACAGAAGCCTCCCTGGCTTTCCAAAGGCAGGGGCAGCATAAATCCCTTTGGCAGGTTTTTGTGCTTTTCCTGGTTTCCACATGGTTGCTCTAGAAATTGGGGAGAGGGCCGGGGCAGAGGGGCTGTTTTGTAAAAGGAGGTCTCAATCCTGTTCATTTTCCTGCCATTGCCTGGAGGCCCCGGGTAAGGTTGCGTGTGAGTAGCGGCACTTTTGTTTGGGACCCGTGGGCCGAGAGGCATTGTGAAAGGACTGGCCCATTGACTAGCACCACTGTGGGAATGGAGTGCCTTGTGTGGAAGTGCAAGAGGCCTTGTGAGAGGTTGCCAAGTGGCAAAACATACCCAAAGGGAAACACAACAGAAAAAGAAGGGGGGAAAACGAGCATCCAGCAGGGGCCGAACACATTGATAGTAGTTATGGCTAATCCCAGTGGTTTTCACATAGCTCTTCCTCGGTGGGATATTATATCTTCTTTAATGGCTTTCCTGAAATGAGTCACTGTTATAGATGCCAGCAAACTACCAAGTCCTTTTGAGAGAGTTGTTGAAAAAGCTCTCATTAGATACAGTTCTCTAATGAAGAGCTCTTTGCTCAAGACATGATGGATTTAAAAGTAAAGGTAAAGGTTTCCCCTGACGTTAAGTCCAGTCATGTCTGACTCTGGGGGTTGGTGCTCATCTCCATTTCTAAGCCGAAGAGCTGACGTTGTCCGTAGACACCTCTAAGGTCATGTGGCCGGCATGACTGCATGGAGCACCGTTACCTTCCCGCCGGAGCGGTACCTATTGATCTACTCACATTGGCATGTTTTCGAACTGATAGGTTGGCAGGAGCTGGAGCTAACAGCGGGTGCTCACGCTGCTCCCGGGATTTGAACCTGGGACCTTTCGGTCTGCAAGTTCAGCAGCTCAGCGCTTTAACGCACTTTGCCACCGGGGCTCCTACGTGGATTTAATGTAGTGGATTTTATTCCCATGTGTACTGGGAATAAACTGGGAGGGGAGCTTAAAAGAAGGAACTTGGAAAGGGTTTTGGACAGCTGTGAGGTAAAGGAGTGGTAAAGTCTGCAAAGTATTGTAGAAGTTGTAGAATAATTATAATTGTGGAGTATAGATATGCTACCATTTATGAGACACCATGGCTCCTTATTTCCACGGGTTTCCTTGCATTATAGTTTTGGAGTGGTGCCATGTTCATATTGGATTATTAGGTTGATAGCAGCCCTCTTTACTCAAACCAGCCAGGAAGCCCATCGGACCAACATGTCTGTGTGGAAATTTCCCGTTTCCTTTTTTTTTTTTTTTCGTTGCAGCCTCCTTTGGGACCATACTACCACCACAGCTGAAAGTGTTCTTCAAAATAAGAATTGTGCTTCTCCTTAAAAGCATGACCTGTGGTCTTGCTTTATTAAAAATGTGCTTTTAGGAGTAAAACTTCAGTCTGGATGTAAATCTGTAGTTCTGATTTTAAGCTGCAGGGAGAATTCACACATTTTTTTTTTGCAGGATTCCAGCCTGGAATGGAATGGGTCAAGACATGGGGAAATGACCACTCCTAAATTATGAGCTACTAACACTGTATTTTCTTGAAGGTCTAATTCTTTCCTGCCTTGATACAGTATCCCAAGCCTCATTAGAATATAGAAAAATCTCTTATACTGAATCAAATCATTGATTTTTCTAGCCCAGTATTGTCAAAATTTGACAATAAATACTTTTCCAAGGCTCCAGGTAAGATTTCTTTCCTAGGTCTACTTGGAGATCTCTGGTATTCCTTGGTAGACACCCATCCAAGCACTAACTAGGACTGACTCTGCTTATTTTTGAGATCAGAAAAGATGAGGTCATCCTTGCTTTACCCTTTCCCATCTTTGAGCACGAATCCACATGTCTGTTGCTATAGTGAAAATGATGGTAAAGTTACACAACCCTGTATGTAAGGACTCTGTTTCTTCCTGGATACAGAAATGCTGCTACAGTGTATTCTAGTATCCAGCCCCAATTCGTTCTTGGCACCCAAACTTCAAAATAAAAATTCTCTTCTTAGGGCACCCTCTTTTGATATAGAGATTTGATACTTTTCTGTTTGTTTTTGTGTAGAATGCAGGTCCGTGGGCTATTTCTCCTTTTGGTTCTGGTTCTTCTGGTTGCATTTTCAGAGGCTGGCAAGAATAAAAAAGGTATGTGGTAGACCTCTAGTCAAGCCCTCCTGAACACTGCTTTTCACAGACTCTTATCACATGAAGCAAATTAAGCATCCTAGGATGCTTTCAGTGCCTTCTGGCAAGGCCCTGTGAAGGAAGTGTCCTGACTGTGGTACAGGAGGCTTCCCTCAGAACAAGAGAGGCTTCCCGTATTCCGTAGAAAACTATGGGCCAAGCTATGGCAGCAGTGCTTCCTCACGTGGGATGGGGAAGCATCAGCTGCAGGCGAGGCAGGGCACGAGGTGCCGGGATTGCCCCGCTGCCCATAGAGTCCATAGAGTTGGAGCCATTTAGTCTAACCTCCTGCCATGCAGGAATACACAAGTAGAGCTCTCCTGAAAGTTGTCCATCCAACTTTTGTTTAAATATTTCCAAATATGGAGAACCCTCCAAGTCAGTCTATTCCACTATGTAGCAGCTCTTGCAGAAACAATCATCTTCCTATAACCTTCCCATTCCTCCAGGCTGTGTCAAAGGAGAAAGTAAGGGATGCTCTTAATGCCTTGTGGAAAAATTATAGGAAATGGTGGGGATATTTGTTAAGTTTTGTAATAACTGCCTGTAATAACTGCCTTTTCTCTTCAGACAAGGTGAAGAAAAATGGCTCAGATTGTGAGGAATGGCGCTGGGGCCCCTGTGTCCCCAACAGCAAAGACTGTGGTGTTGGCTTCCGTGAGGGGACTTGTAATGAAGAGACCAAGAAACTGAAGTGCAAGATCCCCTGCAACTGGAAGAAGGAATTTGGAGGTGAGCGCATTTGGTTTTGAGAGAAAATAATGAGGCTTTTCAGATAACCTATCAAGTTTAAAGGGGTAGCAGACTGTTTGAAAACATTTAGCTCTCATATAGTTATGTCTGTGCAATGTGCACTATTACTGAATTAATAACACCACCCTGAAGATACCTGGTCTCCTCTACCTTTAGAAGCTTAACAGGATTAGACTTAGATGGAAGATCCAGGGATCTGGAGAGTCATTACGGTCTTGTCAGAGTCGACCGCACAGGGCTAGATTGTCAGTGGTCTGACTTAGAATAAAACAACTTTCTTTGTTGCTATGTTAACTTACTGGTAATGTCCTTGCACTATTTATAGTGCATTTGCACTGGTAATCTGCTCACTGCAGCACTTCCATGTTAAGAGCATATCCGGTGATCCTGAGGACAACTGGACTTTCTGTGGTTTTTGATAGCTGTCACCCCCCCCCCCCCCCGGGCTTTGGCTCAATGCTTTTTTTTGCTACACTGCCTGATAATAGCTCTCTGGAATGGACTCCTGTCAATTGCAGCAGCTGCTTCCTGATAAATGCAGATTGAGGGCTATGTAGCTCCTAAACTAGGAATTGTGAATATGTTACACTCATAATTGTATATCTTCTATTATACTTTCATAACTATGATACAAGATTCCAGCCATTGAAATATAATTATACTATTAATAAAATTAAAAGCAGTTAAAAGAATGGAGATTAGAAACAAAGACAACAAATATAAACTCTTATTAATTGTCCTTTCCTCTGAGTAATCGGCCCCCAAATGCCTGCCAAAACAAATGTCTTTACCTGCTTCTGGAGGAATACCAAATATGATGCCAGTTTGAATTGTTCTTGAAAATAAACCCACAACACATGGGGAAGTTGTAACAAGAGAGTTGGCACCTTCTACTTTGTTTCCTCTGACTAGTAAACTGATTTACCAGACAGGAGGGTACTACATGAAGGTCATCCTGAGATCATGGACTGTTTCAATATTTTTCAACAATAATCATGGTTGAATCCAGCAGTACAGCTTGTGTCCGATCTTGTGGGATTCTTTCCGGCTTGTTCTTCCTGACGACGTGGGGGATTCTTGGGTGTGTGGGGGCGACCACTTGCGCTCTGGATCCTTGTCCTTCTTGGCTGGTTAAGCTGGCCAAAGATGGGTTGTTGGATTGGTTTGTGGCTATTATAAATGCCTCCTTGGGTCAGGGGTCAGTTCTATCCTGCTTTAAGCAAGCGGTAGTAAAACCATTACTAAAAAAGACCTCTTTAGACCCATCTGTATGTAACAACTACAGACCAATTTCCAACCTCCCATTTTTGGGCAAGGTTCTGGAGCGGGTGGTTGCCGCACAGCTCCAGGAGTTCCTCGATGACACTGATTTTCTGGACCGCTCGCAGTCTGGCTTCAGGCCTGGGTACAGCACCGAGACGGCTTTGGTCGCCTTGGTGGATGACCTCCGCAGGTAGCTGGACAGGGGAAGTGTGACCCTGCTGGTTCTCTTGGACATCTCAGCGGCTTTCGATACCATCAACCATGGTATCCTTCTGGGGAGGCTTGCCGGGATGGGGCTCGGTGGCATGGTTCTGCTGTGGCTCCAGTCCTTCCTGGAGGGTCGTTCCCAGATGGTGAAGCTGGGGGACACCTGCTCGGACCCCTGGCCTTTGACCTGTGGGGTCCCGCAAGGGTCTATCCTATCCCCCATGCTATTCAACATCTACATGAAACCGCTGGGAGAGGTCATCCGGAGTTTTGGAGGGCGTTGCCATCTCTATGCAGATGACACGCTAATCCACTACTCGTTTCCATCTGAATCCAAGGAAGCCCCTCGGATGCTGAACCAGTGCCTGGCCGCTGGGGCGGACTGGATGAGGAGGAACAAACTGAGGATCAATCCTGACAAGACAGAGGCCCTCCTGGTCAGTCGCTTGTCAGATCGGGGTATTGGGTGGCAACCTGTGCTGGATGGGGTTGCACTCCCCCTGAAATCACAGGTCCGCAGTTTGGGGGTCCTCCTGGATTCAGCGCTGACGCTTGAGGCGCAGGTGTCAGCGGTGGCCGGGAGGGCCTTCGCACAACTCAAGCTTGTGCGCCAACTGCGACCATACCTCGTGAAGTCTGACTTGACCACGGTGGTGCATGCCTTAGTTACCTCTAGACTGGACTACTGTAATGCGCTCTACGTGGGGCTTCCCTTGAAGATGGCCCGGAAACTACAATTGGTCCAGCGCTCGGCTGCCAGGTTAATTACGGGGGCAAGTTACAGGGAGAGATCTACTCCCCTGTTCAAGGAGCTCCACTGGCTGCCTTTTATTTTCCGGTCCCAATTCAAGGTGTATACCATCACATATAAAGCCCTAAATGGTTTGGGACCCACCTACCTTCATGACCGTATCGCCTATCACAAGCCTACACGATCCTTTCGTTCATCAGGGGAAGCTTTCCTGTCCCCACTCCCGATTTCCCAGACCCGCCTTGTGGGAACAAGGGAGAGGGCCTTTTCTGCTGTGGCCCCCCGATTGTGGAATTCTCTGCCCGCTGAGATTAGGCAAGCCCCCACACTAGCAGCCTTCAAGAAAGACTTGAAAACATGGCTCTTTCGCTGTGCTTTTGGAGAGTAACCATTTTATATTTCTTTTCCGTTGCTCCCTCTAATATCTATCCTCCAGAATACCCCACTCCCTTATGACCCTGTTGCTGTGGTTTTTATTTTTATGTCTTTCTTACCCCGAGTTTTAACTTAATGTTCATGTGGTCTCCCTTGTTTTCATTGTCTCCTTGTTTTATTTTGTAATGGATATTATTTATTGCATTGCTTATTGTATTGTGATGTGCTGTTCTTTTATATGCTGTTTACATTGTATTGTTTTGGGCATGGCCCCATGTAAGCCGCCCCGAGTCCCCGTTGGGGAGATGGTGGCGGGGTATAAATAAAGTTTTTTTATTATTATTATTATTATTATTATTATTATTATTATTATTACAGAACATTATAAATTCCAGTTACTAATAACACATCATTTTGTAAAGAATTGGCTGATTTGGATGTTACCTGAAAGAGGCTTCTTGGCCATTTTCTTTGTCTCTTTCTCTCGGTTCCAGGATAATTCTGCTACTCTCACTTCTCGGTCACATTCCTATTTCTCTATTTATGTGTCTGTTTAATTAGAGTAACAGAATTAGGTTGTAACTATCTAGAAAAGAAGCTTGGCAATTAGTGCAAATCTAACAGCTGCCTACAACTATTCCCTCATAGATACTTCCCAATGTTTGTTGTCATACTTGTTCAAATTATTACTGGGTTTTTTTTCACCTTTAGAATTTATTTATTTTTAAAACCTGAACAAGGAATTTGTATTATGTTACAGAATTGAACAGTCCTTCCACATACAATCTACTCCTATATTCTCTAGATCAGGGGTCCCCAAACTTTTTAAGCCAAGGGCCAGTCCACAATCCTTCAGACTGTTGAGGGGCCGGATTATCATTTGATTAAAAAAAAAAACGAATTCTGATGCACACTGCACATGTCTTATTTGTAGTGCAAAAACAACAACAACAACAACAAGAAAAATGAAAGAACAATACAATATTTAAAAATAAAAACAATTTTAACCAACATACATTGATCAGGATTTCAATGGGAAGTGTGGTCCTGCTTCTGGCCAATGAGATAGTCAAGTTAATTAGGGTTGTTGTTGTTGTTGTTGTTGTTGTTGTTGTTGTTGTTGTTGTTGTGTGCCTTCAAGTCATTTCAGACTTTGGGCGAGCCTAAGTCTAAAATTTATTTATTTATTATTTATTTATTTACTGCATTTATTTACTACATTTGTATCATACCCTTCTGACCCCAAAGGGGACTCAGAGTGGCTTAAAAATTATATGTACATACAATATATTATATTATTAGCATAGCACAATATTAGCATTATCTATTACTATATTGAACTATACCACTATACTGTAATATTATTAGTAATATTATATGTAATATAGAACATATAATTATTATTATATGGTATTATTATTAGTGTTATATTGTATTACATTATAATATTATTATCAATATTATATGTATATACAATATATTATATTATAAAACTGAGGGCGGGGGCCAGGTCAATGGCCTTGGAGGGCCGCATCCGGCCCCCGGGCCTTAGTTTGGGGACCCCTGCTCTAGATGTTCATATTTCGGCAGTATAATTTAGGGTTGGGGACCAAGTGTTTAATTACTGGGAGTCAGAAATCTTGCCTGCAAATCCTGGCTGAACTACTTACTGATCTACTTTGAGATTTTAAAACAGAAGCAGGTTTACATTTTGTCCACACCAAAATATCCAGAGCTGTAGAGGTTCCATGACAGACTACATTGGCATGATTAAAGGTTTAGTAAAAGTACAGTGAATATAGGACCTCAAGTGTACCACACGTAGGATGAACATTTGTTTCGAGCATCAAACTGATCTAATTGTTCGTAATCTCTCTCCTAGCTGATTGCAAGTACAAGTTTGAAAGCTGGGGTGGTTGCGATTCTGCAACCGGTCTAAAGGCCCGTTCAGGCACTCTGAAGAAGGCTCTGTACAATGCGGAGTGCCAGGAAACTATTCAAGTGACTAAGCCCTGCTCTCCTAAGGCCAAGTCAAAATCCAAAGGTCAGTCCAAGCAACCATAAGCCCTTTATTTCCAATGGGGGTTTTGACTTGCACTTGTTTTAGTGACAAATGTAACTGCACACATACAGGGACACAAACAGTAGGGATGGAAAAGGTTATGATGTATTCTGTTTGTTGTTGGTAGTATTTGTAAATTTTTCAGAATCTTTTCACTTGAGAACATTTTGACCCTTTTTGAGTCCTGCACTTTATCTGGATAATTCTAGCAAAACTGTGACCATGGACTACAACATTTGTTAAGACTTACAGAGTACAGTGTAATATTGGAGCCAAGAACACCTGTGATATTGTAGCTCATCTTATATGAACTGGAAGAATCACAGGTTTATTCCAATTCACAGAAGAGGAGTCATAATACTGTGTAATTCTCTGACTTTGCCATGACAGAGCTTACTCTGCAAGATCACTCAAGCGAGTAATTATTTGCACATGATTGATCCTCGTAGCACACATTCTGACTCCTAGCCAAATAAATGCCTATTTGTTTCTTTCAAATAAAACTTAAAACTTCTGAGTTTGCCAAGAGATGAGGGCCCCTTCCTTCTCTGGCTTTCTGTCACTTTTAATGTGTGGGACTGTCTAGTAAAGGGAATGGATTCTTTTTTCACAAGTTTGGCAATCCTAAGTTCTGGGTATGAGGGAAGTCTCCAAATAATTCTTGACTTGATTCAAGTCAAGAATTCCAGTCATTGGAATAATCTCCAAACAATAATAGTGTCATACAGGGAAGAGGGGTGGCTTTACCCTTCCAGATATTAATGAGCTACTTCTCCCATTTCCCCCCACCATTTACTAGACTGGTAGCTCTAGGTTGCACATTTGAAGTCACAAATGTATAAACTAGAATTAAGGATACATAGCTGATTCATTCTGACAGTCCCTTCATATTCAGTAGTGCTGGGAATATATAGAAATTAACAAAGTCCCCGAGTTCTGATATAATGGGCAGCAGTCACTGTGAGCAACAGGAGTGTGTTCTCCAGTCAATCAGGGAGCAGCAGATTCATATTTCCACCCCCATCCCATGAATGCTCCAGTACATGGAGGGACTGCAACAGGGATCCTGCTTCTGACTGTTGCACTGGAGATTGCTTGCAGGAGAGAGCTGGGAACATCAATCTGCTGCATTCTGATCAATGAAACAGATCTCCAGCACTTACAGCTGCTGCTGCTGTCTCCTAGTAAGTCAGTATTGGAGGGAGATGTTGGAATGCCAGCTAATATCTTTATTCAAACACTGCAAAGTAGTAGGAGTTGCAGTCCAGTAAAGTTTGTCAGAAGCTTGAATCACACCCATTCACTTTCTTCATTTTACTTAGCTGCTAGGTCAGCAACCATCATTTTCTTTTAAAATTGAGAGCCATCAGATGGGTGGGTGAGGCTCTGCTTCCACAATTGTCAGGGTCTTGCTATAATATGCAAAGCTTACTGAATAAAAATTATAATGCTTTGTTTGTCTTGAATGCTAGACTAACACAGACCAAATCAAGTGAACTATATTATGTGTCACCCTAATGCTTTTCTATCTTTCATGTTTCAAACAGCCAGAAAAGGAAAGGGGAAGGACTAGAAGGACGGATACAGCCCCGCCATCTTCAGGGCATGGTGCTTGAACCCACTTGGACACACACCACTTGGAGCTGCAGCGTGGCCCCTCCCAGCTCGGCAATGTTCTGCCAAATCCCACTATTCTTCTGCCTCCACAACTTTGCCCTTAACTGAGATACCATTTCTAATCACTAGTTTTGTAGAGAAGCAACCCCACCCTCTTTTGATGAAGGTGCTATTGGCCTTCCCTTTGCCTTCTCCACTATCTCTGAATCTGCCACCCCCAACCCATGCATTTGCATCCTAGTGTTCTTTGCTCTGGTTCATTTCCCAATATTCAGTCTGATATGTTTTGATATGGGGGTAGGTTGGGCTGAGTTGTGGCTTGCACTATTCACCTTAGAAATCCCTTGTCAGAGCCAGATGGCCTTCTGGTACATCTCCAGACAATTTCCTGTTGACCTAAGAAAAACTCTCAATTAAAACAGCCAAGGAAAACTAGCTAATTTGGAGGAAAGGAATAAGATGGGCAAGAGTTGTGATGAAAACAGTGGGTGAGGATCCCCACCTTGCCCTCCTAAATAAGGGAGCAGGGTGTTAACTTCTTTGGTGTTGTTTCTGCCCCTCATAGGCTTACAAGGGACCTAGGTTTCAATCCCGTGTTCCTTCACTTGGAAGTAAGTGCCACTGAACTCAGAGAGGTTTCCTTCTGAGTAGACACTCTTAGGATTGCACCGAAAATCTGTACCACCTTCCCATAATGTGTGTGAGTGTGTTTGCTAATGCATTTTTCTCCTCGCCAGCATTCTTCCATACAAGCTGGTTCATAAGCAGACTCTCCATGCGGAGAAGTGTGTCTGTGTGTGTTTGTGGCTCAGATCTCCATGTTTACTTGGACTTTTGCCAATAAGCCATGCCTCACATCTTCAGCATTCAAGAAAGAACCTTCCCAGAGTTAAATGAGCATTGTTTCTTTTTCAGTCATTATGTCCTCATTCCTCCTTGTCTATATTCTTGCTGGGATACTGTGGCTTTTCCATCCTTTTCCGGTGCTGGGTAAGCCCTTTCCCTGCTTTTTACAATTTCCCCTTTTTTCCAATAAAAATCTTTTTACAAAAACAGTCGTCTTTTTTTGAGTCCTATTTTAGTGCCTCGGGTTATATATCCATGAACTAGAACAGGGCTAGCTGGGTCAGAGCCAGAGCCTGGAAAAGTCACTTTGTTGAATTTCAATTTCCAACATCCTCCAGCCAGCACTGGTCAATGATGGCTGGAAGATCGTGAGAGTTGTAGTCTGATAGACTTAACTTTTCCAAGTTTTGGTAGCGTGATTAGTGAGGAAGCTTCAGATCTAGTAGCTACTGGGTGGAGAACAGGAACCTAAGAGTCACAGTGAGGTGCCACTAAAGGAATATCACCACTTCAAGCTTGACAACACCCAGCAAGCCAAGAACAATCTGACAGACTCTGACTAGAGGGTTAGTGCAACGAGCTGGCTGTCCATTCAGATTTCCCTAGTGCATTTTTTTAGGACAACAGAGTGAGACACGCTTGACGCTGGGATATTAAAAACAACCGCTTCGGGCAAGGTGAAGCTAAATACAGGGTTTGTCTGCCAGAGAAAGCTAGACTGAAACAGTGTCAAGTCCCAGATACCTGTCAGCTTTTCAGAGCCACATTGTGTGTCAAGGAAAGTGTATCACAGAAAAGTTCTCTCTGAAGGCCTTGTATTTTACTAAGAGTAGGTCTGGGCAGCATGTGACCCTCCAAATATTTGGCTGCCAGGTCTAACAAGCATGGGCAGCAATGAGGAATGTTGGGAGCTGTAGTCCAGCAATATCTCGAGAGTCACCTATGAGTAACTTGTGGGCCCAATCATATAGATACTCAGTTAACCTAAAGTCCTGCACCAGCAAAGCTCCTGTTCAGCTCAGAGCAATTATGGAGGGCAATGCAGTAAACTAAAAAATTCATTTGCAGTCCACAGATCCACCAGCGGCCTCTGAAGTCAAGCACACTCAAAGTAAAGAAGCTCAGACTGGGTCTATACTGCCCTATATCCCAGGATCTAATATTTGAGCTGGATTATATGAGTATCCACTGCCATATAATCTGGGATAAATGGATAATCTGGGATCAAATCCTGGGATAAAGGGGGGTGTAGAAGGGACTTCAGAAAAGAAACAGATTCAGATCAGTGCATTGTTGGAATCTCATAGAGCAAGCTTCTCTGAAAAATACTTGCAGTTCCTAACAGCATAGGTCTGCCTACCAATCCCAAAGTGAGCTATCCAGATCCAATAGCATGCTTGCTCTCAAATGAGATGTTTCATGTCTTGGGAGAAGTCTGCTGCTTAATCTTAACAGAGCCCAGTGTTAATAAATTATCTTACGTATTAGGTTTTGTCATCTCTGGGCACAGAAGGGGAAGAACCAAGTCTAAATGTTGAGTAAATGAGCACTAGGATATTTATCAGTTCATATATGTCATAGTGTCATTGAGAAATGTTATTGTGTCTAATTCAACAACTTGCCTATCCTCAGAATAATTTGGGAACTTTTAAGAAAGATTATTTAAATTCATTATTTTTCAGAGGGTTCCATGCTCCACCAAAACTATTTTAATTTTTTTTAATACACATACAGTAGAGTCTCACTTATCCAACATAAACGGGCTGGCAGAATGTTGGATAAGCGAATATGTTGGATAATAAGGAGGCATTAAGGAAAAGCCTATTAAACATCAAATTAGGTTATGATTTTACAAATTAAGCACCTAAACATCATGTTATACAACAAATTTGACAGAAAAAGTAGTTCAATACACAGTAATGCTATGCAGTAATTACTATATTTATGAATTTAGCACCAAAATATCACAATGTATTGAAAACATTGACTACAAAAATGCGTTGGATAATCCAGAATGTTGGATATGCGAGTGTTGGATAAGTGAGACTCTTCTGTATCAGTAAAATAACTTCTTAGGGAAAAATCCCTTCCATTTCTCCTGGCTTCCTATAAGATCTATTTACTGTCCCTTAGACACACCTACCTTGTTATGTTTGTTTTTAGTAGTTGCTGCTTGATTCCCCATACTATGTCAAACAAAGAAGACAATAGTTGGAACTAACTGTACTGTAAACCTTGTTAATCCCACAATGGTGTTTGGTGTAGCATAATCCAGATCTTCCACCTCAAAGAAAGATGTGATGAGAACGCCACTAACATTTTACCAGCTGCTCCCTGCATTCCTTCAGCTTATTTCTGACCTAAGATGCTTCACATCGTTATGTCACTCAAAACAGAGCAAGGACAGTTGGCAAAGATTTAATGAGGCTTTTCCTACTTTCTGATTTAATGGGTTTTCTTTCTTTAAAAAAAACATTTCTAAAATATATCAATTATTCTGACTTCTTTTCTGCAGAGGCCAATGCATATAAATTCAAACAACCAATTAAATAAAAAGAACTTTAAAAGCAATTAAATAAAATGAGGCCTTTTGTGTGAAGTGAACAGAACAAATGGAAACAGGTCCCCCTCTCTCTTTGCTGTCTGTAGGTTCTTTTCTGGAAAAGAAAAGGAGAAAAGCATAATTGGGACACAAAGACCCAAATCTCACTGCTAACTCTAACTAAGGGCACCTCATGAAATCTAGCGGTTATATCTATATGTTGACTCGGTATTCAATAACTGATTTAGTGGATCTACTCTAAGTGGGGTGACCAATAGGATCCAAGACAAAACCATATTGAATGGTGATTAATTGGCAACACGAAGGAAACTGTACAAATGAGTGTGATTGCACATTTGCCATTTTATTTTAGACAAAATATCTTGATTCCCCATATAATTAGGTCTTTTCTCCAGGGATTTCCAACCTGTTGATGTCCCAAATTGGACATCAACTCCCATCACTCGCACCCAATATGGCTATTGGGCAGCAAGCATATCTGGAAAGCACAAAATTGGAGAGAACAGCTACAAAGTGAGGAAGCCACTTCAAGACAACTGCCAATCAGTTGTCATTAAATGATAGCAAATAGTCATATACTCTTACTGCATTTTTTACTGTCATGGATGAGGAATGGTGCTTGTGGGATTTGCTGCTTCTTTTGCCTGAATAACTTGACTGGCTTTGAATATGATGCACTTTGGGGCAGCAAAATGTCTGGGTGCCCCTTGAATCCCATGTTCCTGAAACAGCCACTGGGGTCTAGTGGTGCTGGAATATAACTCTGGAAACCAAGGTTAAATTCCCCACTCAGCCATGGAAACCCACTGAATGTCCTTGGGTGAGTCACACATCCAGCTCCAAAAATCCCTGTGATATTACCATTAATTGGAAATTACTTGAAGTCACCAACAACAAGTCTGCTACAGCATAAAAAGAGACTGTGATGCAACTATGTTCCCAGCCATAAACACTCAAAGAGTTGTATAAGATGACACAGGACTGTTAAGCTTCTGATCTTGTTATTCCTGAAGTGGAGCCCCCAGTGGCATAATGGGTTAAACCCTTGTGCCGGGAGGACTGCTAACTTGAAGGTTAGGTTGCTGACCTGAAGGTTGCCAGTTCGAATCCAACCTAGGGAGAGCGTGGATAAGCTTCCTCTGTCAGCTCCAGCTCCATGCAGGGACATGAGAGAAGCCTCCCACAATGATGGCAAAACATCAGAACGTCCGGGTGTCCCCTGGGCAACGTCCTTGCAGACAGCCAATTCCCTCATACCAGAAGCAACTTACAGTTTCTCAAGTTGCTCCTGACATGAAAAAAAAATCCTGAAGTTTGAAATCAATAAACCTACCCTTCTTGAAGTCAAGAAACTTTTCTAAGAAACCAGTAATTTGTATCTTTCTGTATCCTGTTACACCATGAGCTCAACAAACATGTTAACTGCTAATGTTCCTGTTGCATTAGTATCAACTTCATTGCTGCATCTAAATAAGCAGTTTGAAGATGTTGATCTATGAAAGCTTGTGCTGCAATCAATACTAAAGGTGCTGCTAGATTGTTCCTTCTACCTTCCCATTTTGGGGCTTTACTTCTCATTGGGTGTGTTTGCGATTGCAGTCTTGGAATGTAAAATTCTACTGATAAAAATCAACAAAAGTGTGAAACACTCTTCAGTACTAACAATTTGCATGTGTATGACATGTACTGTGTTTGGAACAGATATCTACATTTAGAATTGATCCATTAATCCCTTATGAAGTTATTGTTACAATTCAGTTCCACTCTGGTGATCCAAAAAAATCAAAGGCTATAGTGGTTCAATAGCAGAGCATATACCTGGTACACCAAAGGCCTCTCCCAGGTTCACTTCCTGACATTACCAGGCAGGAATGACAAAGTTCCCTGTCTGATATTCTGGACAGCCGCTGCCAGTCATTGTGTGTGAACAATACTGTTATAACTAAACTAGTGGTATGATTTGATGTAACTTACCTCCTTATGTTCTTAATCCATTCAGTAACATGAGAGTCTGGGGATCGAAATGCTCCATTCTCATTTAGGAATTTAGTTCTCAGCCTGGGCCAGCCCTGTCATTGGGCACAATGAGGCAGCTGCCTCAAATGGCAGATGCTGAGTAACAGAAAGCAGCAAAGGTGCCAGCTTCCCTCTGGTGTGATGATGTTGTTTATATGCCAACAGTGAATTCAAATTCAGCTGTCAGTCTGACTGTTGTCTGTTTCTGGGTGGTAGAGTGCAATCTTCTCCTCCACCTCTTGAATGGCCTGACTCTTTCAGGACAATCCTTTTAAGGCAGTGGTTCTCAACCTGTAGATCTCCAGATGTTTTGGCCTTCAACTCTCAGAAATCCTATCAGCTGGTAAACTGGCTGGGATTTCTGGGAGTTGTAGGCCAAAACATTTGGGGACCCACACACACCCAAAACATACATAAACACAGTCGTTTTTCTATATCCCAGTCTGCTCTTCCCTGCAGTTTTGCATCACAGTTGTTCCACACACAGTGGTCTGCTGCTAGTTCTCTAGTAATTAGGAAACACCAGATCATTTATCTCCCCTTGTATCTTTACATTCATTGTGGAGGACCAAGCATTTTAACCACCCTCACACCTTCCTTCATACTCAGTGTCACTGTGGCTGGTCCGGTAAATAGTGTCTCTCCACATAGCAAGGAGTGCAAGTGTACTTCATGGCCAATCCTATAGACTAAGTACCCCCCTAACGTCCTTTGTGTTCCTGCAGTGGCAGCATTGCATGTTGTCTCCCCCCCCCATGAGGTTTGGAGGAATTGGGGAGCTGGAATCCAAAAAAGTAGCTTCTCCAAGCTCTGCTGAATACCCACCCTCCCTTTTCCTCCTTCCAATGTCCCTCTTTCCTTGAAGGAACTAAATCCCTGCCCCAGGCTTTTCAGACTGCTAGAATTCCTCAGTTAATGCAGCATAATTGCTACCAGACGCAAAGCAAGGCTGGAAAAGTTGTGGGATGATTAGAAGCAGATTCAAAGACAGGGCAAACCTTGCTGAGGCAGACAGCTCTGAGGGCAATAACCAGCTCTCCTGGGCAAACACACGGCACTGGCACTCGGCTGGCTCCCCGGGGAGCTCCTTCTGGAGGCACTTTCCCAGGCAAGGTGCCCATACAAACCTGGCTCCTCCTGCAGACATGAAAACTGATGAAGAGCAGCAAGGAGGACGACATGCCTTATCCCACCAGCCTCATTTGCTTTGGGTTCTTTGATTTTCTCTAACTCTGTGAACCCGCTAATCCCAAGAAATCCTCAAATGGAGGTTGCCAAGTCAGTGTTCTTCGTGTTGTCGAAGGCTTTCATGGCCGGGATCACAGGGTTGTTATATGTCTTTCGGGCTGTGTGGCCATGTTCCAGAAGTATTCTCTCCTGACGTTTCGCCCACATCTATGGCAGGCATCCTCAGAGGCATCCATGCCTCACAGCCTCTGAGGATGCCTGCCATAGATGTGGGCGAAACGTCAGGAGATAATACTTCTGGAACATGGCCACACAGCCCGAAAGACATACAACAACTCAGTGTTCTTTGCTTGACCCAGCAGAAGTTTCAGCTCCAGAGAAGCAAAAGGTTATGAGAAAGACAGGTAGATACTCAAGGATTGTTTCAGTACAGCAGCCCTTTCCCACATAGCATCTGCCACTGGGAACTACTACCCCCCCCCCCCCACTTTCAATTAAGAAAAACAGTTGCCACTTGTCTTCATTATTTGAAACATCTCTCATTTTGCCAATGCACTGTACTAGCCCAGGGAATAGATTCAAGATGGGGACAAGGAAGGAGGCTATGAGATTTAGTCCATATAAAATACAATGATGCTCAACAACTGTGAAAGGAGCTTAGGGGAGCACAACATTTTTGGACTACAGCTCCCACCCTCAGTCAGCATGAACTCAAGAAATTTAGGGAGCTGTAATTTTTAAAAAGATTTTCCAAACCTCTGTAGCAAATAGATTCATATAAGAGGTTTTGAATAGATGCTAACCCTAATAGCTATACATTAACACCAATGTTAGAGATGTTATGTCTTACAGTGTCTGGAGAATTTTTATCATGATCATTTCCTTGTAACTGCCATACTTTTATCCTATGGAATCCTGGGATTTGCAGTTTTGGGAGTGATATTTAGAATTATCAGCTGGAGAACTCTAATGTCGCACAAAACTACAAATACCAGGACTTAAATTAAGTTGCTGTGGTAGTTAAAATGGAATCACGTTGTCATAACTATGTGCGTGATGACACCTGTATTCATTGGACCAGTTCAGATACCAGGAGGTCTCACTTACCTGTGATCCATGGCTGCTGCCACAAACCAAGATCCTCACATTTCCATCCCTTTACAATGGGAGCTCACCTTGTCCCGCAGATTCGAACATCCAACCTTCCGGTCAGCAAGTTCTGCAGCTTAGCAGTTTAACCCACTGCGCCACTGCAGCCCCTTAAGGGATCATAGTATAGTGTAAACAGCCCCTAGCTGATTCAGAATAGATGGGAGGGTGTTAGCATCTTGTTAGCCATTTTGGAAACAGAATGCAACAGAATTGCATGTTGGGATTGTTCCTTTTTTTTTTTTTTTTGTCTCTCCCTACATCACATGTTGACTGTGCAGATCCTTTACTGCCCTACCACATAAAAGTACAGTCGACAAATCATCTTTAAAATAGTATGAAAGTAATTTAAAGCGTCTGAAACACTTTAACATGACAGAAAAATCTACTGTCCAGTGAACAAAACTAAAGTTTTGGTCGTCCTCTATCACTGTATTATATAGATGCTAACTGCTGTGGGATCGCATTCTTCATGTACTACGTCTAGTGCAACACACTAGGTTAGGGCCCTCAGAAAGAACATGCAGCACATTTACACACAGTTTTCCATTAATGGAAAGAAGGAACTGGAAAGCTTACAAGGAACAACTTGGGGGCTAACACTACTTTGCTCTCCCTGCCTCAGCCCCTGTAAAGGTAGGTGATACAATTAGCCCTGGCCATACCGTTTGAAAGCATGTTGATGATATGCACAGTGAAAGTTCCTGTTACAGCTGGGTATCTGGGGGAGGTGGGGGGGGGGGTTACATCATTGTCAAGGAAGCATTCACTACCCCTTTGTTCACCATCCTCCCACTCAGTGCAAACAGTCTTTGTCATACCAGGTATTGGCTGTAGGTGCAGGTATTCTTTCTTACTCCTGATTACATACCACACAGAGACATTGCCTGATGCCTACAGGGGGTATATCCTGGCACAGACAATGCCAGTGCACTGAGGTGGAAAAGGAGCACAATTATGATGGCAGAGCAGTGTGTTCTGCCAGGTTAACTAAAGATCCTGGCCACTGTTTCCAGGGTGTTTTATTTCCATACAAATAATTCAGGTGCTCTGAGAAACGTTTCTTGGGAAATTACCTTAGCAGCATGCCAAGACCCCCTAGGAAGGTAGGAATGTTCTAGGGTCTTCCCACAGTTATTGCTGTAGATGGTAGCAGTGGAAAGATCTACTACTATGATCACAACCATTGTATCTGGTAAATAAGAAAACTCGGCAGGGTCTCAGAGGAGATTGGGAAAATGTTCAGGTTCCATTCATAGTTGAGCTATAGGATCTGTTTGTCCAACTCACTGAATACATTCTGTTTTCTATTCTTCATATCTGACCCCAGCAGTTTGATGTCTCATGTGCCAAATCTATGCAATCTCCTTAATCACCCTAACCATAGGCCTTCCTTGTTCTACACCCCTTAGGATTGTTTGCTATATTGTGTAGTCAAACAGTGATAAGTAGAAAAATGTGAAGTTCTCCAAATATTGTTGGGTTTCATCTCCCACCAATCCAAGCAGCATAACTATGCTGGGAGCTGTAGTTCAGAAACACCTGGAGGGCTCCAAATTCCCCTTTACTGATTTATAGTCTGTCAGCAGACTATATCCTATGATGTCAGCTGTCATTCAAAAAATGTAGTAGGTAATCACAGTGGCAGACTTTGACAGGGAACCTAAAGATAGAGAAAGACTCTATATATGTATGCATGTATGGTTATATAACTAAAATGACCATTGCCTTCAGATAAGGATGTCTGCAACTGTTATTGAAATGACTGACTGAATAAATGGATTGATACCATATAGTTCAATTACTTTGTTTATTTAAGTGGGCTTCACTGTAGGTATAACAATAAAAAACCTGCAAGGCATTTTTGGGAAACATTATGCAAATTATTCCAAAGGCAATGGCATTATGTCTGCCTCTTCCCGAATGGAATGAAGCAGCAACCAAATACAATGGCATCTCCCAAGCTGAGAGCCCTTCATCATACAATGGAGATTTCTTCCACACTTTAGTGGTCACCCTGCCCCACCCCAGTCAATTTTAGGCCATTGGTTTCCATCCCACACTGATAGCACACTGAGGGTGCTGGTGCTATCTGAAATCTAGAGAAACGGAGCAATAGTTGGACTGAATTGAAAGCTGAACATTAATATTCTTGGGGTTTAGGCCATACACTTACACTGGAGCCCACATGCTGAGGGCTCCCATGACAACACTGGCTAGAAGGGATGTCAACATCCATTTACAAAGCTCAGGGGCTATCTTCTCTTGGTATGCCCTCAGACACTTGGAGCAGCAGCGAAGTGGGGAGGCCTCTATTGTGCTTCTCCCATTCCCTACACATAGGAACCAGCTGTCAGAATCAAAATATCTAGTCAGTAAAGGACATTTCCTTTAAGTAACCTTGGAACTGGGAGGAAACATTGCGCAGGGGACACCTACCAAAAAAAGAGCAACAAAAAATGAAAGGGAATCCTGGTTACATTACAAAGATTACATGCCCTTTCCAAGACTCCCCAATGCTGGAATCTTTCACTATGGCAGACCTTTTGGGTCCAATTCTCCTCAGAGCCACACATCAGATATCTGCTGTCTCGAGGACCATCACTCTTAACCTTCCACACAAATGTCTTGACATAAGCATTCATTTGGCATGAGTCAAACAATGTACTGACTATGTGTGTGTCTTTTTTTCTTTCAAAACAACTACTGTTGTGATTGTTTCAATGCAGAAAGTAATCTCTCCCATTCCGCCGTCTATCTGGCCATCCACCTGCCATGAGCGGGAATGAAGACAGACCAAGTTTCTCAGGACGTCTCTTAGCAGGCAGGTAGGTCCAGTTGCAGGAATACTCCCTGAGGAGAACAAGTCGTTTGAACTTGCAATATTGAGAACTCAACTGGGACAAAGTGATAAAAAATTATGAAAGTATACATTGGCCGGTCACCTTTCCTGGGCATGTCCCATCACAGACTCCAAGCAGAATCTTGGGAGGTGGTGCCGAGACAATTCCTTTTTGTCTTCACATTCATTTTTGGGTGTGAATTAATTAGCACTGCTGGCAACTTCCCATTCATTTTCACAGACTCTTTTCATTCACACACAAGTGCAAAGCCTCCAGGAAAAGGAGGAAAATTCTCTTACATACCATCCTTTTGTCCCATTTGGCACACAGGCATAACCCTCAGCTGGTTATATCCTTACATCTGGTTATTTCCAGAGTATGGAAGGGGACTTCAAATTTCACCAATATTTCAAGAGCAGTAAGTCAGAAAATGGGATCCAGGATGCTTCTCCCATTAAACTGTATCACAGCATCCAATTCCTACTCTCTTTCTTTTCTGGAGAAGCATAATCGGGGGCCATATAGATTGGAATGGCTGCTTCATGGTTAGCAAATAAGAAAGAGGAAAGGTGTTAGTGTTTTATCTCTTTATCTGGCTTTGCTGTTTGTTTGTTGTTTTTTTAAAGAAGGGCTTCATCTGGAATTGAATAGTAAAACAGTTGTCTGTCTGGAGAACAGGAAAACAAGTTCTGCAACAGCTCTGCCAAGCGGTGTCTGCCTACATCCCAGATTATCTCGCTGTGCCGATGTTCCTGTACTGACACATGAGAAGGTGCTTAAAGGTTTTCTTGAATGTGGCATTGCAAAGGGCATAGCAAGCAGGGTTAATGGTGCTATTGACATAGCACAACCAATACCCAATGGACCAGACTGTATCAGGGATGCAATAATCACAGAAGGTATTAATGAGGACCATCACATTGTAAGGCGTCCATGTCAGGATGAAGGCAAGCAAGATGGCAAAGATGGTTCTGGTGACCTTCTTCTCCCGAGCTGCCATTTGGCGCTTCTTCCGGACCTGACTCCTGGCGATGCTAGCAAATTTCCTGGCTACATTAGCCGGACGGCTGTTTGCCAAAGTAATTGCATTGGAACTGGCTTCTTTTTCTCCCACAATCTCAATGGCTGTGACACACTCTGAACCAGTTTGCTTAGTGACAATCTTAATTTTTGACCACTTAGAGGCAGGGTTGATCCTTGGAGGAGCTGGGCTTTGTCCTTGGTCAGCTGGCACAATTTCCAGTGCCTGCTTCTCTTTATTAGTCTGAGTGATGCTTACTGTGCTGGATTCATTGGAGGTCTCTTTCTCTTCTTGATGTCCAGTAGTCTCTGAGGGTTGTAAGGGCTGCTCTTCTACTTTCCCATTTTTCACCTCCTTCACTTCTACTGCTTTTTTTGGACTGTTGTTGTTATTCTGCTTAACTAGTGGGGTCTTCAAAAAACTTAGTGGCTTAGACCTCTTCTCCTTCTTGCTCTCAGGCCTGTGCCTCCTCACACGGCTCCGGCTAGCCAGCGAGATGTGGATGTAAAGCACAGTCATGATGACCACTGGGAGGTAGAAAGCCGCAATGGCGGTGCCAAAGGTTACCGCTGGGTTGGAGAGGAACTGTATGTAACACTGCCCTTCTGGAACTGTCCTCTTCCCAACAATGAACTGCCAAAATAATATGGCAGGGGCCCAGAGGATAAAGGATAATATCCAAGCAACTGCAATCATTAACCCTGCCATTTTAGTTGTCCGTCTAGCTGGGTAGGTCAGTGGCTTGGTGACACAAAAGTAGCGGTCAAAACTGATTATGAGTAAGTTCATGACAGAGGCATTGCTCACCACATAGTCCAGGGCCAGCCAGAGGTCACATACCACAGCCCCAAGTGGCCAATAGCCCTTGATAATATAGACTGTGTAGAGATTCATGGAGAAGACTCCAATTATCAGGTCTGCACAGGCCAAACTAAAAAGGAAGTAGTTATTGACAGTCTGGAGTTGACGGTTGACTTTGATGGACAGCATGACTAAGATATTTCCCACCACAGTGACAAGGCTCAGCGAGCCAGTGACTGTGGCTATAAAGACCATCTCCACAGTTTTATATTTGGCGGTGCCTTCTTCAGTGATGTTGTCATTGGTGAAGTTGGCCATCTTCATCAGGCCAGGCTGAGAAGAGAAGTTGTATGCAGACTCTGTAGAAATGGAGAGAAGAGGAGAAGGAGACATTACATATCTGCAGGACTCAATTCAGAGAGCCACAGTGGGTAACGGTTAGCATGTCAGACTAGGACTAAGATGGCCAAGGTTCAAATGTCCACTCAGTTATGAAGCTGGGTGGGTGAACTTGCTGCATGTTTGTGTGATTAACTGGCCCACCAAGGTTGTTTGGAAGACAAAACAGAGTCTCTTACAGGGAAAGCAGAATTTCTGTCTGTCTGTAATTCCTTGTCTCAAAGGTTAATGCTCAAGAATGTTTTCCACCATCCCTGGATATTTTAATTCAGATGAATTCTAAAACAAGTTTGAATGTCATATTTCTCTTTGTAGGTCATCTCTGATTTGACCAAGGCTCTCCCTGCTTAAACTATTTAGCTGATTTGTCCTAAAGATCACATATTTCCGTTCCACCCTGTTTTTCAGGGGTGTCAGGGTGTCTTTAAAGTCTACAATATGGGTGCAGTGTAAAAGGGACTGGCAAATGGGAGAAGTAGACAGTTTGGTTCAACTTCACTTCTCAATGAGGGACTCTAGTGGAAAGGTTATATAAAGATCAGCTAACAATGCATCAGCAAGTTTGCATTACAACAAGACGTTGATATCCACTAGGGTTTGGTCCCAGGACCTCCCTGGATACCAATGGATGGTCAGGTCTCATTATATATATTGGCTTAGTAAAATAGTATCCCTTACATAAAATAGCAAAACTAAGATTTGATTTTTTGGATTTAAACCAAAACATATTTTCAAGCTTTGGATGACTGAATATGTGGACACAGAATCCATGAATACGAAGGGCCAATTAAAGTTTGCTTTATCATACAGTTATAGTTTTGTGAGGTGTTTAAAATTCTCTGCCAAACAACAACGGTCTACTGGAAAAATATCCATACAGAATGTCAAAAAATCCTGGGAAAGAATTTCTCAATGAGACCTGAATATTATCTATTAGAAATGTTTGACTCAGAACTCTTTGCAGACCAAAATAAAGAAAAAGTTATTCACATATTTTACTACTGCTGCAGGAATGGTCTTTACGAAAAGGTGGAAATTGGATACAATACTGGATACAAAGGATTGGACAATTAAAGTAATGGAAATAAAGGACATGGACAAATTAACATTCTTGTTAAAGGAAAATACAGGCAGTGGAGTAAAAACGACTGATTGGTTAATTTTTTAAGATTACTTAAAGAAAAACTAAGGACTTGAGAGGGAAAGAAAAATTCTTTTTGATTTATTTTTCTGGACCTTATTAGAAACTGAATGGATGGAAGAAGAACGGAAATCATGGACTTGTCCCTTCTCCCCTCCCTGACCCTTTCCTCTCCCTCCTTTCCCCTTTTTTCCTCTTCTCTCTTTCTATCCTCTTTCCTACTTTTTCTTTACGTAAAATGTTCTCCCACTTTTTATGTAGTAAAAACTTTTCTCGTAATAAAAATATTTAAAATTCTCTGCCAAACTACAAATCCCAGAATGTCATAGGATGGAGCCTTGGCAGTCAAAGTGTTATCAGAGTGTTATAACTCTGTGGTGCAAAAGAGACCTTAGAAGACACTTTTCCCTTAGGTTATCTGATCCTTGAGGAGGCTGTTTCCAGCTGCTGCTTGACAAACTGCAGCAACTCTTTTTGTCCCTTGTCATTCCCCCTGGGATTGTCAGCTCAGTCAAAACAGTCCTACCACTTTAAGGCCCCACATTTTTCCAGGCCAATGTTATCTTTAACTAAAGTTTCACAAAACAGTCTTTCTGTGCTTTCCCCATCTGCCCTCAAATCCCTTCAGCCTTCTCTACCAGAGCTATTTATGACATCCATTTATACCTTAGTGGAGTGGAACAAGCCCCAGAAGTCACTTAGAACTTGGTTTTTAAATTTATTTCATGAGTCGATGCAGATGCTCAGAGCTCCAGAATAATGAAGTGAGATTGGGTCAGGGAGAGTCTAGTTAATAGCCTTCTGGCTGGCCCATGCTCCAGGGGTTTGCTGGGGGAGCCTGCCCTCTGCTGGATCTTTCCAGTATTGAACCATTATAGTCAGTCCCTTAGGTTCTGCCACAGACCTGGATCTGGGGAAAGGGAGCCACAAAGGATATTTGGTGCAAGCAGGAGAAGTGTTTATTGGTTGGAGCATTGTTTCATCTAAAATGTGGTTCATTTTATCCAATTAAAGTTGGACCTTTTCCCCAAATTTTCTCTAGGTAACAAAACCATTCAGTCATGGAAGTGCCAGTTCTGAGTTTGAAAGGCTGAGCAAGGCAATCGGTGATATGAGATCTTGGAAGTCTCTCATTCGTAGTCAAAGTCAACTTAATGACAAATAACAACAAGAGGAACATTGCAAATTGGTCAAACCATAGAGTCTCAGAATCTCTGGGATTTTCTTGGCATCTTTGATATGGCTGCATGTGCCTGTAATGCCATCAACATAGGTATCATACAATGGTAGGTCCCAGGGCTAAAGACACACATTTCACAAGGGACACGCTTTCTATCCCATTGGAGGAATAAAGTAACAATCCACTCACAAATGAAACATTTTCTCTCTCTTCCTCACACACTTGGAGGTAAGGGATTATATAAAACATTGGCTGAGATCTTGTATGAAGGTCTGAGGTGTAAAATTATTTCCAGGCGCAACTCTGCCTCCTCTCACACAAGAATCATATGCTCCGCACCACCTGCTTCCTCCATTTAATAGGCAATGAAGAGTGGGGGGCAGTGGGAGAGGGTCCAGCTACCCTCTACAGCAAGGGACTGGTCCACAATCCTTCAGACTGTTGAGGAGCCGAATTATCATTTGAAGAAAAAATACGAACAAATTCCCATGCACACCACACATGTCTTATTTGTAGTGCAAAAAAAAAAAACCAACAACAACGAAAGAACAATTCAATATTTAAAAATAAAAACAATTTTAACCAACATAAACCTATCATGATTTCAGTGGGAAGTGTGTGCCTGCTTCTGGCCAATGAGATAGTCAAGTTAATTAGGATTGTTGTTGTTGTGTCCCTTCAAGTCATTTCAGACTTTGGGCAAACCTAAGTCTAAAACTGAAGGCAAGGGCCAGGTAAATGACCTTGGAGGGCTGCATCCGGCCCACAGGCCTTCGTTTGGGGACCCCTGCTCTACAGCCAGACACACAATACAAAAGTATTCTCCAGGTCTTCCCAGAGGTCTTTGTAGTGATCCTTGCAACAGAGACATAGCTGGATGTTTCTCCACTGTCTCTCTGCTGTCACCTATTAAGTTGCTGTGTCTGGAGGATGCAGGTTAAATAGGAATTTTGGGAACATGGAGTTGACAAATTCTTTCCTCTATAATGACCCCCACAAAACACACGTTTGATTCATGTATACAAAGAAATGGAAAAATATAGATATATCATCTCAGGAAGATCAGATGATGAAAATATTGGAATTACCTGAAACGGACAAATTGGCTCTAACTTATGATCACCCTACTTGAAGGTTTCCTCAACAGGATTCAATCAGAGGAGTTTTGTCTTTGCCTTCCTCTGAAGATGAGAGAGTGTAACCTCTCCAAAGTCACTCAGTGGGTTTCCTTAGCTGAACAGGCATTAGAATCCTGTTCTCCCAGAATTTTAGCATGATAATTAATTAATTAATATACTCAGGGGGACCCAGAGTGGACTTAGGGAATTATCACATGTTTCCCCTAAAATGGGTTCTCCCATGGGAAACCCATTTAAAACAGAGTTGGATGGATCATTTATAGAGCCTTTTGAAGGTGCTTTTCAGCTGTGCTGTGCGATATGGAAAAGCCACTGGGGAGGAGACAGGGATGGAGGAGTTGTGATGATCCTTCCAACCATTATACCAAAGTCAGCCTTCTCACCTCTTCCCAACTGCAAAGACAAAACTGGAATCAAAATGTCATTCAGATTTCACTGGAATTTGAAATGTGATAACCCTTTAACTGCCATGGCAGTGCCTCTCCAAAGGCAGAGAAGGCTAAGGACCTTGTGAAATGACAATTCCCAGGACTACATAGCATTGAGCCATAGCAGTCAAAGTGCTCTCAAGGGTGAGACAGAGTGCCTCATCACACTAGAGCATGAATCCATTTTAAATCCAGTTTCTGTCTCCTGGATCCACTTTAAAGTGGATTTAAAGTGGATCCAAGCTCTAGTGTGATGAGGTCAAAGGTCTAGTTTTGGAGAAGGGTTAATTGCTGTTTTTCTGTCCAGAAGCTTGGTCTGCAATGGGCTTTACATCCTCACATTTTCTCCTCCTCTAGAAGTGTCCTGCATCAGAGAACCCGGGCTGCAAGAGCTTTGCCCATCACACAGGGAAAATGCACTGTAGAGCATGAGGAGGTGGATAAAAACACGAGTTCCCCAAACATGACTGCTCATGTATGCTTTGCTTATGGATCTTCTAAGAAAGGAGGCAATGTCATGCAGTAAGATCTGCTTTTACTCATGGGTGAAGAGGCTGCAACATGGGTTAAAAGGTGTGGTAATATCCTCCAATTATTATACTATAGTGGCCAGAGGCGGTTCACCCGTCAGTCAAACTAGGCACTTGCCTGTGGCGCCATCTTGTAGGGGGCGCCATTGAGTACCGGCCCCATGGTGAACCTATCCCAGTGCCTGGAGGACGCATCTTTCCAGGGCTTCCGCTCCTGGGACCTGCGACCTGATTGCAGGTGGGAGGGCGGCTTTCCAGTGGTGGGAGAAGCGGGCGCCACTTCTGTCCTCTGTAAAGCGCCCAGGAACGTCTTCCTGCTGAGAAGGAAGGCATTCCTGGGTGCTTTGCAAAGGAGAGAACCGGGCGCCTGCTTCTGTCCTTTGCAAAGCGCCCAGAAATGTCTTCCCGCCGAAAAGGAAGGCATTCCTGGGTGCTTTGCAAAGGAGAGAACCAGGCGCCTGATTCTGTCCTTTGCAAAGCGCCCAGAAATGTCTTCCTGCCGAGAAGGAAGGCATCCCTGAGTGCTTTGCAAAGGAGAGAACCGGGCGCCTGCTTCTGTCCTCTGCAAAGCGCCCAGGAGCGTCTTCACTCTGAGAAGGAAGGGAGAGAAGAGAAGAGGGCTCCTGCTGCTCCCATCGCAGGAAAGCCTGGAAAGCCACCCACCGGCCTGCGATCAGCTCCTCCAGCGCCAAGCGCTGCACCTCTCTGTAAGTCTTCGGGGGTTGTGGCAGTCCTACATCCCAGAACATCCAGAAAGAAAATCCAACAATATCTGCTTTGAACTGGGGTGTTTGAGTCCACACTGCCAGATATTCCAATTCAAAGCAAATAATGTGGGATTTTCTACCTGGATATTTTGGGATATAGGGCTGTGTGGAAGAGTCTTCTCTCTGGCCCATTCCACACAAAGGTGAATAAAATCCCACATTTTCTGCTTTGAGCTAGAATATCTGGCAGTGTAGACTCAGATAATCCAGTTCAAAGCAGATATTCTGGGATACAGGGCTCTGGTAGGGTCATCTCTCTGGCCCCTTCCACACAAAGCTGAATAAAATCCCACATTTTCTGCTTTGAGCTGGAATATCTGGCAGTGTAGACTCAGATAATCCAGTTCAAAGCAGATATTCTGGGATACAGGGCTCTGATAGGGTCTTCTCTGGCCTCTTCCACACAACTGAATAAAATCCCACATTTTCTGCTTTGAGCTGGAATATCTGGCAGTGTAGACTCAGATAATCCAGTTCAAAGCAGATATTCTGGGATACAGGGCTTTGGGAGGGTCTTCTCTCTGGCCTCTTTCCATACATAGCTGAATAAAATCCCACATTTTCTGCTTTGAGCTGGAATATCTGGCAGTGTAGACTCAATTAATCCAGTTCAAAGCAGATATTCTGGGATACAGGGCTTTGGAAGGGTCTTCTCTCTGGCCTCTTTCCATACATAGCTGAATAAAATCCCACATTTTTTGCTTTGAGTTGGAATATCTGGCAGTGTCGACAGATAATTCAGTTCAAAGCAGATATTCTGGGATACAGGGCTTTGGGAGGGTCTTCTCTCTGGCCTCTTTCCATACATAGCTGAATAAAATCCCACATTTTTTGCTTTGAGCTGGAATATCTGGCAGTGTAGACTCAGATAATCCAGTTCAAAGCAGATATTCTGGGATACAGGGCTTTGGAAGGGTCTTCTCTCTGGCCTCTTTCCATACATAGCTGAATAAAATCCCACATTTCTGCTTTGAGCTGGAATATCTGGCAGTGTAGACTCAGATAATCCAATTCAAAGCAGATATTCTGGGATACAGGGCTTTGGGAGGGTCTTCTCTCTGGCCTCTTCCACACAACTGAATAAAATCCCACATTTTCTTCTTTGAGCTGGAATATCTGGCAGTGTAGACTCAGATAATCCAGTTCAAAGCAGATATTCTGGGTTATATGGCTGTGTGCAAGGCCCTCTCTCTTTGCCTCCTTGTCATGTTGCTCAATTGACCCACAATTTGCATTTCTGTCTGTTGTAGCAGGCGGAATAATAATAATATATAAATAAAACTTTATTTATATACCGCCCTATCTCCGGAATGGGACTCAGGGTGGTTTCCAATCATAAAAACAACACAAACATTACATAACAACATAATAACACATTATTAAGCAAAGTAAAAATACAATTATAGAAATAAATAACACTTACAAGACCCGATCAAGGGGACAGGAACCATAAACCCAATATATTAAAATGTATCATTTTAGGCTAGAGAAATCATGTGCAATATATTCAGGCAGGAATGCCCAGCTTGCCAAAGTTTATATGCCACTTTGGGCCCTATATCCCAGGATCCAATCACAAATTTTCTGTTTATCCCAGATTATCTGTCAGTGTGGACTCATATAATCCAGTTTAACACCAAAAGCCTGGGATGGGATCCTGGAATGTGAACTATTTTCACACCCTGCTCCTTTGGATCTTAATAATAATAATAATAATAATAATAATAATAATAATAATAATAATAATTTGTGTTGTCATGACCAGAATCACTGGGTTGCTGTGAGTTTTTCAGGCTGTCTGGCCATGTTCCAGAAGCATTCTCTCCTGATGTTCTGCCCACATCTATGGCTGGCATCCTCAGAGGTGTGAGGTCTGTTGGAAACTATGCAAGAGGGGTTTATATATTTGTGGAAAGTCCAGGGTGGGAGAAAGAACTCTTGTCTGTTTGAGATGAGTATTAATGTAGCAATTGGCCACCTTGATTAGCATTTAATGGCCTTGCAGCTTCAAGGACTGGCTGCTTACTGCCTGGGGGCATCCTTGGTTGGGAGGTGTTAGCTGGCCCTGATTGTTTCCTGTCTGGATTTCCCCTGTTTTCAGAATGTTGTTCTTTATTTAGGCTTTTCCTTTATCCCTCCTTATTATCCAACATTTTTGCTTATCCAACGCTTTTATTTTTCAGTGACTGGTTGGGGGGGCGGCAAAATTCTGTTCGCCTACACTTGAAAATTACCTTGGGCCGGCTCTGATAGTGGCTCAAGGTATATCTACATGTTATGTTTTCATATTTCTTAAAATGCCATCTTACGGTATTTTGGGGTCCCCCGCCCCAAACACTGAGTAATTTCCTTATCTTATTTTGATTTTTTGTTCAAAGGAATGGAAAGAATAACAAAAACAATAAGTAGAAAATTCAAATGCTAGTTATTGCTGAGCTGTGAAGCTCACTGGTTGACCTTGAGTCAGTCATAAGTTCTTGACCTGACCTACCCCAGAATCAAAAAAGAGAATAAGGGGGAGGAATAATATAGAAGGGGAAATGGTGAGTCATGTATGCAAAAAGCACCTTGAGCTTGGAGGAAAAGTCAGATACAAATTGAACCAATCAACTGGGAAAATATACTCCCTGCATCAATGTCTCATTGAAACAACCACCTTGTTGGGAACCATTTCTATGAAGACTCACCCAGTATCAGCAGAGGTGACCTTACTCTGATCTTTTACTGTGAAGTCAACCTGTTACAGTAGATGTGACATCTGGTGTGGTGAGTCATATGGGGATCCACCCAATGACACAAACTAAAATGAGGACACCAATGAAATGAAGGTTGAACAAGGGTCATTTTCCCTTCTGTCTCCCCACCCTCACTTTCTTTCTCTCTCTGTCAGATCAGTCCTCTGAACTGAGCTAGCTTGGCACATTAGTGCACAAGAGCATCTTCACATTGCTCTAGGTAGGCTTGTCAAGTGATGAAAGTTGCTTAATTAGTTCTTTTAGTCAATTATCTGCCTTTTCACAGATTTGGAGATCAATTAATCAATGAAATAAGCACATTTCCACATTACCGCAGCCTTGGTGTAACTGTCTTTTTAAAAGCATTGAGAAACATAGAATCATAGAGTTGGAAGAGACCGCATGGGCCATCCAGTCCAACCCCCTGACAAGAAGCAGGAAATTGCATTCAAAGCACCCCCGACAGATGGCCATCCAACCTCTGCTAGAAAGCCTCCAAAGAAGGAGCCTTCACCACACTCTGCGGCAGAGAGTTCCACTGCTGAACAGCTCTCACAGTTAGGAAGTTCTTCCTAATGTTCAAGTGGAATCTCCTTTCCTGTCCTTGTTCCATGTCCTAGTCTCCAGGGCAGCAGAAAACAAGCTTGCTCCTTCCTCCCTATGACTTTCTCTAATTTGAAATAGTATACAGTTTGATAAACAACAGCTGTCACTCATGGCTAGACAAAAAAAGCCATTCTGAACAGATCATTTGGTATTTCCTCTGGTGCTAACACACCAGAATCAATAATGATCAAGCAAACCAGTAAGTATTATATGTATATACAATATATTATGGTATTATATATTATTGTAATTTATCTTGTATACTATACTACTAGATATATAAATGTCGCAAATAAATAAATAATTAAAGCGCTATGGTAGATGTCTTCACTGTATCCGGTTGTGATCCCCAAGTTGTGCCAGTCAGATTTCGTATGATATTATTTCTAGCGCCCACTTTTTGCTTGATATTCATACCCTCAGGAAGCTGAAAGCTGGAGAAGTTTTAAATTGCCTCTGCGTCTGTCTTTGTCTCTGTTCTATGTTATATGGCATTGAATGTTTGCCTTATATGTGTACAATGTGATCCGCCCTGAGTCCCCTTCAGGGTGAGAAGGGCAGAATATAAATACTGTAAATAAATAAATAAATAAATAAGCAAACCAAAAAATAATCTATAACTTGCACAGAAATGCAACCCTCTAGCCTCCCACAGTTGCTCACTCTAGTTGTTTCACAATCCCTATAAGCCCTCACTATTGGCCATACTGGCTCAGATTGATAGGAACTGCAGTTCAAAAATCTCTGGAGAGACATGTGTTATCCTATCCTGGTTTAGGAAGAACAGTTAAATGCTTCCAAGGGCAAATTCCCTATTTGACATGTTTAGTTCAATGACAGATCGTCACATTTGCACCGACTCAGTAGTTGACAGTCTCTTGGCCACAACAACCTCATAAGGTTGTTAGAATGCCAATATGATCTTGGAAATGTTACTTTTGGAGACCACAATTCCCAGAAGTATCCATGTTGGCAAGGGAATTCTGAGAGTTGTTATTTCCCAAAATTATTATTTTTAACTGTGATTTCTAGCTGCCGAATTTTGTTTTGTTCAGTATGAGGACAGAGGGTTTTTTCATCTTCCAAAGACCAGTATAATGTCTTAAGGAACAGTGGAATGAATGAGTGAATCAGCAAAATCTGTCAGGAAAAGTTCAATTTCTCTGAAAAATTCCTCCTTCACAAGGTTCAGTGGAGGGTGGTGGGGCCAATGTCAATGCAGTGGTGAATCACTTCCAAGCTTTATTCTTAAATTAAAATGAGCTACCCAAAATGCTGAACATATTGGGTAGATAGAGGTGAACTCCTTAGATAGCTTCTTTAACATTTAGACTGAAACCTGGAGCAGATTCATCACCACATTGATAGATAATATACTGGTTTTTGTTGACCAGATTAAAACATAATATACAGTAGAGTCTCGCTTATCCAACATAAATGGGCCGGCAGAATGTTGGATAAACAAAAATGTTGGATAATAAGGAGGGATTAAGGAAAAGCCTATTAAACATCAAATTACATTATGATTTTACAAATTAAGCACCAAAACATCATGTTTTACAACAAATCAGCAGAAAAAGCTGTTCAATACAAGGTAACGTTATGTAGTAATTACTGTACTTACGAATTTAGCACCAAAACATTGCAATATATTGAAAACATTCACCACAAAAACATTGGCTACTAAAAGGCAGACTGCATCGGATAATGCAGAATGTTGGATAAGCAGAAATTGGATAAGTGAGATTCTACTGTACTTCCTTTTTCCTTTTAAAATGGGGGTCTGATTGTATCCTATAGAGTGTGATCTCGTACACAGTGATGATTCAACTGTAATCCCATTGAAATAAATAGAACATATCTCTGCACTGGTGATCCATTACAATGCTTACAGTATATATAGTTTGATTTATTACCTTCCATACTTTTATATGTTAAATATAAATGTTATGAAATATGTATATGTTCCTTCCAACTCCAAAAAGCCATCTTGAAGCAATTTGTGGCATATATACACACAACATAAATACAAGCATCCATAATTAATGGCAATTAAAATCTAAAACATAATCAGTAAAATAAATAAAAATGTTCACACTTGCCTCCAACAGACAAGAATTATTTCTCCCACCCTATACTTTCCACAGATATATAAAACTCCCTTGCCTAGTTTACAATATACCTCACAATCTCTGAGGATGCCTACCATAGATGTGGGTGAAATGTCAGAAGAGAATGCTTCTGGAACATGTCCATACAGCCTGGAAAACTCACAGCAACCCAGTGATTCCTGCCATGAAAACCTTCGACAACACAATAAAAATATCCTTTGTGAAACATAATCTAAAATCATCATGCAATATTAGATGTGCTGCTCACCCACAGACCAGAAATTCCCTCACCCTCCCATATATCCAACCTAGAATGAGCTGCACAATTCCACCCACTAGACTTGGACATGTCTCTCTTGCCATACACTCCTTTCACATTAAGATCTGGATACATTTTTCATGAATTCTTGTTCTACCAACATGTCTTACAGACAAAGGCTGGCCTAAGATATTTTGTTCCCTCGGATGAAAGAACAAGATAATTCCTCTTCCCACTCCATGTCTAAGAGCCACATCTAAGAGCCAGTTAAATTGTATTCCAAAACTTGTGATGGGACAGTTGAGGACAGGAAGCCAGATTAAGTGGTTAGTAGTCTTTGATATCTGTCTTTGATATCAATGTCTCCCATAGTTGAATGGATGAATGAGAAGTTTGAAACTTCTCTTTGTGATGAAGAATCTCCAATAGCTCATTCAGTCCTACAGGTCCTCAGTATAAGCAATACGTGATAAATGTATGTGTGGACAGATCCTTGGGGTTTTTGAGTGGAAGTTTACATAAATAACCTAGAAACATTGCCTCCAATAGCCAGGAGATTGGTCACAGGAAGTCTTCTGCATTCCCAGATTCTCAGCTAGTCTGAAAGAGTCCAAGTTTTCTCCTACTACTACTTGTCAGTCACATGAATCTGTTGCTACTAACTACAATTGTAGTCTGCTGCAGATGTAGCAGCTTCAAGCACTTTGCACTCAATTTGCTCAGCAGGAGGGACCTCTAGCAAAAAAGAGAAGAGGGAGCTCTAAGACGAGAAAGAGCAGAATCATGACCTACTCGGTGGGATCAGGTGAAGAGGAAAATGAGGAGGTGCTACACCCATGCTGAGGCTTTCTCTGTTTCCATACCCTATGTAGTAACTTCAGTTCCTTTTTCTAGTAAGCAAAACGGAGAAACACAACACACACAGAGGGACTGTGGAGAGTCAGCCAAGGAGAGCATTCTTTGAATAGATTCCCCCTTGAATTAAAACACCTTCAGAACTGAGCACGAGGCACTCTTTCAACCTCTCTGTCAAAGCCACATAATTCCTCCCCAATCAATTAAAAAATCACCACTAATTCCCTTAGAACAGAATCAGCATTACAGAAAAGCATTCCTGAGTTTGAAAATATTGTTGGCTGTAGATCTGTTTGTTTTGAGATTTGCATATTACAGCTTAGCTTTACTGGCATTCTTACTTTTCTTTTGATTTACTAATCTTGTGTATCTGTGTGTGAACGTGTGCATTTGTGTGTGTGTGTTTGGATTACAAAATGTAATAAGAGAGAAACTATCTTATCTAAGTCTAGTAATGTTACTGTTGTTTATTTGTTCAGTTGTTTCCGGCTCTTTGTAACCTCATGGACCAGCCCACACCAGAGCTCCTTGTTAGCCGTCACTACCCCCAGTTCCTTCAAGGTGAAGCCAGTCACTTCAAGGATGCCATCTATCCATCTTGCCCTTGGTCGACCCTGTTGGAAAAATGTCATCCTGTACTGCTTAAGTCTCTATGGTTAGATAGGAAGCCTAGAAAAGAGTTAGGGACACCTTCCCCAGTTCTATGCATGCTCTGATTAGGCTTTACTATTGTTTCCTCCTTTCTGTCCTATTTAGGTCAACCCACCCTTTGATACTTTAGAAATGTGATCTCTCCTAGGGTTGACGTAACTTCCCAATTTGGCCTTTGGAATGTTTATGGCCCTAGAGAAGAAGCGACCCATGAGGTTTGGTCAAGGTTTGGTCGCCATTCCGTCTTCCTGCTTTGTTTCAGAGAGGACGCATTTTGTCCCCTCTTCTAGTCAAGATGTAGCTATCTAGACCTTTGTTATTTTAATAATAATAATAATAATAATAATAATAATAATAATAATAATAATAATAATAATAACTTTCTTTTTATACCCCGCCCCATCTCCCCGAAGGGACTCGGGGCGGCTTACATGGGGCCTGGCCCGATAAAACAAACAAATAACAGTAACAAAGCAATAAAACAATTATCCCAGTAAAAAACACCAACATCAATAAAAACCATCATTAAAATCAACAAGCAGGATACAGTGTTAAAAACAGGAGACTAATTCGTAGATCCCAGGCGAAATGCAGAGTGTTACGAAATGGGAAAAGGAAATTTCACAGTTGGACAATAAAGTGCGGTATAAAATGGCAAGACAACAACAATGAGACTATTATGGAATGGACAGATAGATCAATCCAGCAACAACTAAACATCGAAGGCCTTTTGGAACAGCCAGGTTTTTAAGCTCTTCCGGAAGGAGAGGAGGGTAGGGGCCTGCCTGATCTCTCTAGGAAGAGAGTTCCAAAGCCGGGGGGCCACGACGGAGAAGGCCCTCTCTCTCGTCCCCACCAACCGTGACTGTGAGGGTGGTGGGAGCAAGAGAAGGGCCTCCCCCGACGAGCGAAGAGAACGTGTGGGTTCATAGAGGGAGATGCGGTCTCTAAGGTAGGTAGGTCCCAAACCGTTTAGGGCTTTGTAGGTGATAACCTGCACCTTGAATTGGGCCCGGAAAGTAAATGGCAGCCAGTGAAGCTCCTTAAACAGAGGCATTGAATGCGCCCTGTAATTCGCTCCGGTTAGAAGCCTGGCTGCCGAACACTGTACTAGTTGTAATTTCCGGGCCATCTTCAAAGGCAGCCCCACGTAGAGCGCATTGCAATAGTCCAGTCTAGTGGTAACTAAGGCATGGACCACCATGGTCAGATCAGACTTCTCGAGGTATGGTCGCAGCTGGCGCACAAGTTTTAGTTGTGCAAAGGCCCTCCCGGCCACGGCCGACACCTGAGCCTCAAGCGTCAGCCCCGAATCCAGGAGGACCCCCAAGCTGCGGACCTGCGCCTTCAGGGGGAGTGCGACCCCGTCAAGCACAGGTTGCCACCCAATACCCCGATCAGACGTACGACTGACCTGGAGGACCGCTGTCTTGTCGGGATTAAGTCTCAGTTTGTTCACCCTCATCCAGGCCAACACAGCGGCCAGACATTGGTCCAGAATCCGAGGGACTTCCTTGGATTTAGGTGGAAAAGAGTAGTAGAGTTGGGTGTCATCCGCGTCTATTTTAATCCGTCTATGTGTATTAGAACAGATTAGATTAGAGCTCCCCTAGCTCCAAACCTTTTCTATCCATCAATGGATTTCTTTTTACCTCAATATCTCAAAAAAATCCTTTGCCTTCCTGAAGACACAGAGACCTTCCAAAACTTACGCCACGTAAGTCTCACTGCTGCATTTTACTCTGCTATTTTAATGGGAATTTACCTCATAAAGGGCGTGATTTGAGCTTAGCAGCTCATCAATTCCCAACAGACCCCTCTTCCTTTTTCCTTCCATTTTCCCCAGTCTGGTAGTGACAGAGATTTAAATAAGGATTTTGTCCAATTTGCTGAAGCTGAAAGTGGGAAATTGGGGAGGTTTCTCCACTTTGCTGGCCATACTGCTGTCACTAAAGTCAACCATGACCCAACAGCACGTTCGGGAGAAATTGCAGCATTTTTCCATTCAGAAGACCAGATGTTTTTGGCCCACAACTGAAATTCCAGCTGTTAGGATGTATGGAAGTTGAAGACCAAAATATCTGGGGATCCTAGGTTGAGAACCGCTGCAATAGAGTGTTGGAATACCTTTCTGCACTATATAGCTCACAATGTGTTGGGTAGATTATTTTCTCCACTTCCAGGAAGAAAATAAACAATGTGACCTCCCACTCCATGGTGGCATGGCTTAACAGAGACAAATGGAGAGTAGTGGGAGCCACAAAAATGATCTGGATGGCTACAAACACTATACTGGCTGGGCACCTAAACAGAGGGAATAAAAATACAAGCTAAGGCACTAAGGTATTCTAAACACACTTAGAATTATATAAGTCCAATTTAACACAATGAGACTTGCTTATGAATAAAAACACCTACTATAAAAAATTAATTTGGGTGAGTAGAATCAGACTGAAGACAAATCAGTCCTGCTTTTGTCTGTCCCTCCAGACTTGACTTCTATTTCCTTTACTGACATTTTCTGAACCAAGCCCATTTTCTTTCACCTGTCATATCATCCGGGTCTTTTCTGCTGTCTCCTTCCCCTGTTTATTTCTGTCTGGTTCTCTTGTCACTTTGCCCATCTGTCTTAGAACAGTGGCCCAAGAGAAATTGCACAATGGTGTTTTGAAAAGGTTCATGGCATGACAACCATTGGGAACAATAAATAAACACAGATGCCAATTGGATTTGCCCCTTCCTTTTCTTCTGTCGATCTCAACAGATGCTCAACAGACACTTGTTGACTTGCAAGCCAGGGCAAACTCAATTTCTCTCCTTGTCCCTCTTCCCTCTCCCCTTTTGATTTGCAGGTTGTTTTTCTCTAACCATCAAGATCCGGACTGTGGCGTGCCTGCAAGATAAGACCCATCTGTGTATCTGTCTTCTCCTTCCAGAACTCTCCTCACATTATGTTTGAGCAAAGCACAAACATATCAAAATATCAGCACTGCTCGGGGCCCCGAAACTACCACCAACCTCAAGACAAAAATTCTCCAGGGAGAGGGTGCCTTAATTTGAAATTGAACCATAGCTCAGATGATAATTCCTAAGAAGTTCAGCTTATATAAAACAACAATTTTATCCCTTTACAATTTTATCCCTTTCTGATCATAGAAAGTATATGTTCCCTTGCCTTATGCCCACTGTTAATTGCATGCTCTTATGTGACTTGAGAAATTCATTCCAAAAATACTTGACTATCCCAATTAGTCTGTGTATTAAGGCTCTGGTGATGGCTGTCTATCATCTTTGCTGCTGGTTAGTAGCTCCAGGGCCTGAGATGATTTGGAGTATCTAGGTTGAATTTATCACATTGCTTCTCCCATGCATTTAGGGGAGCCTTTTGCCCTAACCTATCTCATTTCTTTTGCCTTTTATTTTCGTTTTCCCTTTTGCTGTTTTAGCATAAATTCTTGAGTTTTCACATTTTTTTTAATTATTTTCAAATTTGAAAATCTTTGATTTTATAGTTTTGCTTATTTTTGTTTCTTCCTATGTCAAAATAATCTAGCTTCCTTCCCTCCTCCTGAAGTATACAAAATAAATATTCAAATGCAATAAGTTAAAGTTTAAATTAAGGTAGCTGTAGCTTTTTTTTTTTGAAGCCCAGATCCAAAACAGAGGCATGCTCATGGAATACCATAAGCAAATTTCAAAATTCCGCACATCCACTTATAAAATAAAGGGTGGGGGGGTTGATGTAAATACATGTTTGTTTTAGAACTATGTTTGGTTTGATTATTGTAAACCACCTTGACTCCCAAACTGGGGAAAAGATGGGATAGTACTATTACACATGCATTCTTAACTTTAAACAAGTCAAATATCATTTTTGTAGCACTGATAGCTAGACACCCTGCTTAAAGGTACAATGGAAACACATATAGATTCACCCCCTATTTCTTGAAGAGCCCCTCAGCTGGGGGATTTTTGAAGTCCAAAAAGTAATTTCCCCAATATCAGGGAGAGTTTGAAAGGGAAACAGCAATCCAGAATTGGGTGATGGCTTCTGTAAAGGATATATGCTTGTGCTCAAAATATGTGCCAGGGATGGGCAAAGTATAGCTGGACTGTAGCTCCCAGCTCCCTCACAATTGGCTATTTTGTCTAGGGCTGATGGGAGTTGCACATTGAAAGCAGCTAAAAAAGTTGCACTTTGCCCACAGCTGGAATTATATGGATGTATACAAGGCTCAATTGCAGGCTTACTAAAATAGGCTTGCTCTGAATGGGAAAGGCAATGGCAGCAACTAAAAACAGGCTAAGTGGAAGCATCTGCCCAACAAGAATAATCACCGGGGGAGAAAAAAGGACAAACACTAATAAGTCTGTAGGAGGAACATGAAGATATGGGAATGGCATGAATTAGATAAACCAATTAATTTCTCTAAGCCATATGAATATAATCTCCTCCCAGAGGAGATCAGCTTCTGATCTGTGCTTATTAAATCAGGACCTTTGGAGAAACAGAGCTTGGTAAGAAAGAGGCTAGGATGGGAGCTGTCTCCTTCTAGATGGAAAAAAAGGTTGATGTGATCATTTATTTCCTTTTTGATGCAAAAAGAAGCCCAGATATCCTGGTAGAGATCCAAGCCATCACACGAAAGTCAGCATTTGAAATTGTGTATTTTGTTCCTATCCCTTGCCACAATCCAGATCTTATGTATACCCCCCTTCCAGGAAAAATAGGGCAGAGCTCTTATGAAAAACATGGGTTCTAAGGACATTCACTTTTGCTCGCAATAAACCTGACAGAAGGCACAGCAAAAGCCATAATCAAAATTTTAGAGCATGAGTTTGTGACTGGTGCAGTGGGCACTGAAATGTAATGCTCCAATGAGAATTGAATGGAACCACGCTCCACATTTGAAATGCCTCTTTGGAAACATTTAACACAGAAATAGATAATATAGACATTCTGTAACATTGGCAAACAATTCCATAAAATATTTAGCCAAATGCCATGTATTGCTTGCTTGTTTTACAAACAAAAAACAGCTGGGACAAACCATGTTCCAACAAATCTATTGCATTTCACTGTTAATGTTCTTTTTCTTAAAGCCAGTGTTAATGTACTGGGACCATTTTTTTAAAATCTCCAAATTATTTCCCTGGAAACCGTGACACAGCAACACACAAGTCAAAGGATCTTGTTTTCAATCGTTTGCTTAACCCATTCAATAGCAACACTGGGATTCTGGAATTCTCACTGGGGGCCCTTCCAGACAGGGCCCAAAATGCAGGTCTTGTTGGGCCTTTACTGGAGGCATCCACATGATGTCTCTGGTAAATGGGTATTAATTCAGGGCAAAGCAGGTAAACCTTGCTTTGTCCTGAATTAATTTGATACCCCATTAGATCTGGGTCTTCCTGAAAGGCCTGGGTCTAATTGGGTATGGGTCCCAGGGGTCAGTCCCCACAATCCATCTCAGTTCTTCGGGCTCCATGAGTTTTTCTAAGGATCACGCACACTTTATAGCAAACAAATTCTGTTTTCACTGATGTATGTAAGTGATATAATTGCTCTGACTATGGATAACTGGCTATTATCCCCTACTTAGACTGCACAACACTTATGGGGAATGGGTTTGTTTGAATAATTCATCGCAACCCAAAACTGCAATTTTCATGCCACTGTTCAACTCATATTTAGAGGAGTTATGGCTCTATATAAATGTTCTGCTCATACTCACAATCAGCAGTTCACCATGACCGTGATGGCAGGGGGCTGAAAAAGTACCCTCTCATGCATTCCATATTGATGATTGGTCACGTTACTTAGTTTCAGTGGCAAACTTTAGATAGATAGATAGATAGATAGATAGATAGATAGATAGATAGATAGATAGATAGACAAAAGATATGGTGTATTATTTGGAACAGATTTCTCCTGTCAATCATCTCCTGTTTTATTTTTTACATCAGTGCTTTCCAAACGATGTAGTTTTTAGGATTGGAACTTTTTTTCACATTGTGTGAGGGACTAATACTGTAGTTATACCCTTTGGTTACAACTGTTTCTTTATTCCCTAAAAACTCATCAAGGACTAGCAGCCAATGGCCTGTGGACTAGTATTAGTCTATGGACCACAGCTTTGAGTTGCACTGCATTATAAAGCAGAGCCATCTTTCACACAGTACAAAATTCTCAAGTGCCTCCTCCCAAGACTTGCCTATTCTTCATTTAGGAGGAATTATATTCAACTAAGTGAGATATGGGTAGTGGTAGCTATAGACAGGAGAATACACTCCATGCTTTAGTTTTGACTTTGAAGGAATTTGAGGATTTTCAGCATAGTTCTGCCACCATGGAAGGTCATGTTGTTGAAAAAATGACACTGTGCTTTCTCAGTGTTGGCACCAAGTTTCCTTGAGTGCAGGAAGGAAGAAATTGCTTCAGTCATCCCACAATCCTCGTCAGCCATTTTGCCAGCATAGAACTTTACCAACCATCAAATCTTCCATCTCTGCTACTGCAAGCTTTTCTATCCTTTAAGCATCCGAATATCAGGTTCTGAAAGATTTAAATTACAAGAGGGTGGATTTTGACTGAACATCAGAATGTGTGTTTTGACAGTAATAGCAGTTCAGCAATGCAACCAAATACCCAGAGAGTTGATGTGGTCTCTTTCTCTCCACATCTTTAAGAAGAGGTTGGACACACTTGCTGAGGAGCTGCAGTTCCTGCCCTAAGCAGCAGTTTGGATTCAATGGCCCATGAGGCCCCTTCTAACCCTGTGATTATACAAGTATCAAAGAAACTTGTGTGCCCATGTATAGCTGCTAAACTTTCCAAATCAGTAGTGTGGTCAAAAACATTAACATGAAAGCCCGTTTCATTGGGAAATGGAGCAGCTTTCACTGAGAGAAGTACCCCTGATCCCACTTCTCTCTCTACCTCTAGAGCAGTGGTTCTCAACCTGTGGGTCCCCAGATGTTTTGGCCTTCAACTCCCAGAAATCCTAACAGCTGGTAAACTGGGTAGGATTTCTGGGAGTTGCAGGAAAAAATACCTGGGGACCCACAGGTTGAGAACCACTGTTCTAGAGGAAGCCTCCCCTTGCTTACAGGCCTCTATTTTGAAAAAGGAAAACTCCTGTGGATTTTTCTAGCCTTTTTGCCCCCCCCCCCCCCCAATGTACCAAGAGAATTCTAAAGATTCTTGTTTCTATAGGAACCTGGTTCCGTCTTGTGCCTGTCTGGGTAAGAAAAGAAAACCTTTTCTTGGCTTGAGGGATCAATCGTCACTAGGTGGCAGACTTGATTCTGGAAAATAAAGTGTCTTTTAAACAAGAAGAAAGCCTTCTCTAGCTGTGATAACAGTAAGCAGTGTTGATTGCTCAGCACTGTTACATCTGATTGATCCGAATGGCATTGCCAGGTCTATGGCATCCTACTGCTAGAGCTGTGATCCTCTTAACGGGGAGTGTTCCTCCTCAGCTGGACCTCAGATATCTTGTTTGGAAAGACTGATACGGACAAGTGCTCAGAATGCACACATAACCTCCTGAGTCTCCGAGAACAAACATAACATTGCAAATGGAAGATCAGGAGATACTGCAACAAAACATTTCCTTTTTTAAAAAGGGATTCTTTTGTGGGATATTTCCTCAGCACCTAGGGTAATTACTTTTTGGCACGAAAACTCCCAGGATGCTCCAACCAGGCTTTTGGGAATAACTCTTCCAAGCTCTGCATTTTCAGATAATAGCTGTAGCTTTCCATCAGTTCTGACACAGCACTGTGCTGTTGTTGTTGCTAAAGCCATCCATTAACAAATCAATCAATTAATTAACTAGATTGATCAGACTCTTTTTCAGCCCTGATTTCTCCCAGGCAAGATACTATGGGGGCAAAAATAAAACAAATCATAGTAATAACAATTTGAGCTTGAAAATATGTCTAACAGGCAACAACAACAACACAAAAACAACAACTGCCTAACCGGGTACTTGCTGCAGAGTGTCAGAATAAGGGAAATGACAGCCAGAATGCCTTGTTTCAAAAGATGGCCACAGGTATGGTGCATAAGTCATCTCAGAAAAGAGATATGCCAAGACAATTATGCTTTTCTATGTATGTGCAGACATACCAGAGGAAGGATTGGATGGCCTTGAAGAGAGAAGAGGTGCTCAATGTATTCCTTTAAGGCGCTCATTATAGCTTAGCTGGAGGGTTTGGCTGTTTGCTTGCAGCGCTGATGTGCTTTGTGATTACATGTTGTCACTCTAGCAAGCAAAGTTGATGTAGAGAGCTAATGATAAGATGTACTTAATGGTGACGCTGTCCCTTCTAGGAAATCCAGGAGGAAATATCCAAAAGGCAAACTTATCTATGGAAGTGGAGGAGCCAGTCCCTAATCAGGAAGGAGACCAATTCAAGAATACAAACAGAATAATAGAATCCAAGAGCAGAAAAAGGCCAGAACAGCCATCCAGTCCAACCCCCTTACTATGCAGGAACACACAATCAAAGCTCTTCTGACAGATGACCATCCAGCCTCTGATTAAAAACCTCCAGAGAAGGAGACTCCATCACACTCTGAGGCAGCATATTCCATGCTCAAACAGCTCTAACCATCAGACAGTCTTTTTCAATTTGAATCCAATGTTCCATGTCCTCGTCTCTAGAAAAGCAGAAAACAAGCTTGTCCCCTCACCAAATGATATCCTTTCAAATATTTAAACATGACTATTACATCCACTCTTAATCTTCTCTGGCTAAACATACACATTTCCCTAAGCCTTACAGGACTGAGCTACCAGATCTTTGATCATTTTGGTCATACCTTTTTGAACATACCCTAGACCTTGTCAATACTTTTCCTGAACGGTGGTGTCCAAGTGAGGCCTGACCAAAGCAGAATAGAGTACTACTATGAAAAACCCTTGATCTAGACCAGGGGTCCCCAAACTAAGGCCCGGGGGCCGGATGCGGCCCTCCAAGGTCATTTACCTGGCCCCCATCCTCAGTTTTATAATATAATATTTTTATATCAGTTTTAATAATATAATATATTGTAGATACATATAATATTGATAATAATCTTATGTTATAGAATATAATACTAATAGTAATACCATATAATAATATTAATTATATGTTATATATTACATATTATATAATAGTATAGTGGTATAGTTCAATATAGTAATATATAATGCTAATATTGTGTTATGCTAATCTATATATATAAAAGAGTGATGGCATCATGGCAGCGGACAAAACAACAAAACTACAGGCCCCACAACCTCGAAAATTGACAGCACAACCCCTCATCCACGCCTCTAGGTTGATACAACAAAAAGAAAAGAAAAATAAAGTCCTAATTAGAGGGAGAGAAATAATTGTTTTTATCCAATTGCTGCCAGTTAGAAGGCTATCTTTACCCTTTACCTTAACTACCACCAATTCCTCAATACTTTATTTCCCATACCACCATACTTTGCCATAGCAACGCGTGGCCGGGCATAGCTAGTAATATAATATATTGTATGTACATACAGCTGCTCTGAGTCCCCTTCGGGGTGAGAAGGGTGGGATATAAATGTAGTAAATAAATGCAGTAAATAAATAATTTTAGACTTAGGCTCGGCCAAAGTCTGACATGACTTGAAGGCACACAACAACAACAATCCTAATTAACTTGACTATTTCATTGGCCAGTAGCAGGCCCACACTTTCCATTGAAATCCTAATAGGTTTATGTTGGTTAAAATTGTTTTCATTTTTAAATATTGTATTCTTTCGTTGTTGTTGTTGTTGCACTACAAATAAGACATGTGCAGTATGCATAGGAATTTGTTTGTATTTTTTTTCAAATGATAATTCGGCCCCTCAACAGTTTGAAGGATTGTGGACCGGCCCTCTGCTTAAAAAGTTTGGGGACCCCTGATCTAGACAATACAAACCTATTGCTGCAGTCTGGGACTCACTGGATTTTTTAGCTGCTGCATCACACCATTGACTCGTTTTTAGCTTGTGGTCTACTAAGACTCCTAGATCCCTTTCACATACACAACATACACACATACACAGCTGTCACCCATCCTATATCTTTTCATCTCTTTTCTCCCCTTAACATGGTACCTTACATTTCTCACTGCATTTAGGTGAGCGGTGGTCTTGGTTGTATTCCCCAAACAGTGATGACTGTTGAATCCCAATTAAGTGAAGAGGCGAATCCATCCTGGGCTTCAATTTGAACTTTGTAGGCGCTCTCCATGGTATTGAGCACTATGCTCAAAATACATGCTTTGGATAGCCCATTAATGTTCAAAGTGGGTTCATCACCTCACTGACATGAAATCGATTGGGTGCCCTTGTCCAAAATGCTCAAATACTCAGCTTATGATAGCTGAGGAGCTGGTTGAGGGAAGATGGGCATTGCAATCCACAACTTCTGGGTAGTGTCAAGTTGCAGAAGTGTGCTTTAGCAGTCTTTTCCTTTGACAAAAGCCTGAGGAACAGATGTTTCATCCATCAGTGCTTCATCATTTTCCCTTCATAAATGTAGCATCAATAAATAAGACACACTGAAGGAACAGCTTTTTGTTGAGACTATAATCAATTCCAGCCCTTTTCATCTTTACATATAGGCCCTCCAAGAATGAAAACTCACCCTGGGCAAAAGCCAGGATTTTAAAATGTTCTTCTATGCTTCTGTGGGTGGTTGATCCCCAAGCTATAAATAGAACCGATCATTAACTATGAGAAGAAAGCTAGGCTAGGTTGCCTTTTAAAACATGTGATGTGAGGCTGGACCAAGACATTTAACTGTATGACATGGAACAGCAAATAGCATCCTACCCAAGGGCAGTCAAGACAGTCAAATCCCAGAAACGCCCCTTCTCTGACTGTAAAAATACAATGATAACCATCTAAATGGGACAATTTGCTACCCTTTTACCTCATCTAGAAATTGCTGTTCTCTCCGCCTAATGGTAAAACTGGCCCCATGTGGTGCCAAACAAGGGAGATGAGTGATGTCTTTTACTCAGCTAAATTCTGGTGATTCATGGGTGCACGATCTATTAACAGGAAAGAATTCTTATTCAAGAAAACAGAGAGGCTCCTAAAAAATTATACATATGAAGACTTAAATCCTATTCCTCATTGCAACTATAGTGTGCCATCAAATAAATTGTAGATGGCGACTGGTTTTGAAATAAAGGATGGCATAAATCTTTTACAGCTCAGAAAAAACAAGGGGCTATACATATATATATATATATATATATATATATATATATATATATATATATGAAGATGCATGTGTCCATCCAATGGTGAGTGTAAATCCACTTTCTGTGAACAGATTTTTGTATTAGGATGAGTATGAGGACAATCATTAGCTTCTTAAATTTAAAACAGGAAATCTAAAAATGTTGTTTGCAGTGGGATATGTGTGTGTGTGTGTGTGTGTGTGTGTGTGTGTGTGTGTGTGTGTGTGTGTGTATATATCCTTTTGTGTCTACAATAGGCGCCCACTTGGGAATGCCTTTTTGCACCAAGGGAATATAGGGGGCATTTTTAGGCAAAATCATGATTGTTTTCAAATCTTAATGGGATGCTCAGGCTCCTGGTTGCCGTAAATAAAGCATTAGACTGCATGTGGTCTGTGGACCATAATTTCTCCCCCTTTACTGGACTACAGCTCTAGAGACCAGTATTCAATTTCCAATGCAGCAATGGAAATGCATTGGGTGGTCTTGGGTGAGTCACATACTCTCAGCCCTAGGTTTAATAGGTTTGCCTTGGGATCACCAGAAGTTGGAAATAATTTGTAAGCACACAACAACAGACTTTTGGTAGTTTGTCAAAAAACAAAACAAAAACAAAAAGGGGCAGATGAAGTTCAAAACATGCAAGCTGATATTAAGGAAGTAGCTAGTTGTTAGCAAGTTTGTGTTCAACCTAAATAGCAAATGAAAGTATTGGTTTCTATCAGTCAATTAACTTAGTAATGTGTCCTTGAAAAGACAATTAGCAGACCACTCGCATTCATAAATTGCAAGATGCACATATTTATGTCTTTGTGACGAGGCCACTTCCCAAAAGGAAAATTTTTCAAACATTCAACTAGAGTACATCCCTTGTAATAATGGACGCCTGCCAATCTTACAAGGAACAATATTTCCAGACCTCAAAAAAGGAACATTTCTTATAATAAGAGGCACCTGGCCACCCTATTCACCACCAAGCTATTGTGTAGTGCCTGTGGCATTATCAAAAATGAAACCAAATTTTCTCACATCTTCTACAAATACAGTAGAGTCTCACTTATCCAACATAAATGGGCCAGCAGAACGTTGGATAAGCGAATATGTTGGATAATAAGGAGGCATTAAGGAAAAGCCTATTAAACATCAAATTAGGTTATAATTTTACAAATTAAGCATCAAAACATCATGTTATACAACAAATTTGACAGAAAAAGTAGATCAATACGCAGTAATGCTATGTAGTAATTACTGTATTTACGAATTTAACACCAAAATATCACGATGTCTTGAAAACATTGACTACAAACATGCATTGGATAATCCAGAACGTTGGATAAGCGAGTGTTGGATGAGACTCTACTGTATGCCTATCTCTATGGTTGTTTTTAACTACCATTCAGCAAAGAGTACCCCTTTTTGTAGGCATACCTGCATTGTCACAGTCACATTATGATATAAGTGTTTTGAAAGCCATGGAGGAACCCCAAACAAAAAACTATAAGCCCCCACTCTCATCACTTGTTCATATTTTTATTTTAATCACCACTTTTTGCTGAAGCCATAACAAGGTTGTAACTATAGAAATGGGTGGAATGAAAATATTGAAATCTTCAATAAGAATCCTGTTCCTGCTTCTTGTTTCTAGCAATACCGAAATTCTAGCACTGCAGAAAGCAAGACACAGGAAATCATTCACAGGTAGTTGCGGTGTTCGCAACCTCTAGGTCACTTCATCCCTTTCCTTTGGGTGCCTAAGCTGTATTTTGAAGTGCTCAGCTGAACTTTGGAAGTACTGCAATGCTAGAATTCTGTGGACTGGAATAAAATTAAATGTGAGGGTAGCAAAAGTATTATTTGGGGGCAGGGGACAATGCCCTCATTTCCCGTATCTCTGGTCCTGGCCTTTCTGCAATCTTCTTGATCTTTAAATTTGTTTTTATTTGCAAAATCTATCTCTTCCCCTCTCCAGTCCCATACTGAAAGCAAATTGCAAGTCCCAACTAGAACAGAGACATGTGTGAAACAGTCTGATTTTTTAAAAACTTTTCTTTGTCATTCAGCAATGGATTCAGTGTGTTTGGGCTGACAATTAGGTTTAGAGCTCAAGTGCACACATTTCCTCTTTATATTTTCAGTTGGGCAAATAAGTGTCTGTCCTGCCACAAGGCTCATGCACAACCTTAACCCACACAACTGCATGCAGGCACCACACACATAATGGCAGATGGGAGGTTCAATGTTAGTGGCAAGTTGAATAAGAACTGCATTTTAATGTAATTTTTTTAAAAAGGTAGCCAAAGATATGAACTATTTGCAGGATCAGGTCAATAGCTTGTTTGGGATTATTAAAGTTCAAAGTAAATGCACTCACTGTCCTACTGCAGTCAGAGCCACCATGACATACACATATACACATTCAAAGTTCTGGAGCGAGGGCTAAATGTTCAGAGACCACACATACACACACAGACACATACTGATGTGGTGACTAAATTTGGAAGGCAGTCACTCATCATGACAGTTTCATGGCTCAGCCACTAAGGAGAGTCCAAAAAACACAAGGATATATTTTGATCACTGCCGACAAGCCAGTTCTCCTCTCTACCAAGGCCACGTCTTTTGTAAAACTAAGGTGTCTTAATTGCTTATTGAAAACCAAATCCCTCCCAAATGCTCTGCTTCCAAAACTCTATTATTGCTAAGGGATACACTCTCTTCTACCTTCCTTGAACCTTCTGCAATGACTGCAGTTAAACTCAGGGGAACAGGGAATTTGGAAGCTCATCAAAAAGGACCAGTACATTAACTCTGTAAAACTTGGCTGTATTGCCTGAATCCACATATACCTTAAGGATGTGCCTGAGTGCAAATTATCCAGAAATAATCATTCTGACAGCTCTGGGGAAGCCCATGGCAAAACCACTCCCTCCTGTTTCTAGAATCACGGACGATTTGCTGAATTTAGCCTCATGTCACTTGGCATGAAGACCTCTGGATTACTCTGAAAGAAAATAATATTCCAACCAAGCCTTAATTTGCAGCCCAAGAGAGAAGAACATCATTCAATTAATGCTAACGTTTATGTATGAGCTAATACAGTGGCTAATGAGACGATGTTATTGTTTCTCTTTATTCTCTAAGGAAAACACAGCAATTACTAATGGGATATTTGCCATCTGATGCCAGCTGTGGCCCTTCTCTCATTGACACTGGCCAAACCCAACTGTCTGTAAATGGGTACAAATTAAATGGGAAAAACAGCAACTAGTAGTCAGTCTCATTTGACATTTAGTTACAGGTTTGAAAGCTGCCATGCGCCAAGAAAATGAGTAAACAAATAAAAAAACTTTTCAAAGGAAGATTGGCATTAAGCTGCAGAATTGATAGCCACATATTTAAATGTCAGTCAGACTGGGGTTTACTCACAAGCAAGTGCATATAAGATTGGCATATGGGAGTGAATACTACAGAAAATTATTGTCCTGTTTTAGGAGTTTGGGTGCATCAGGGATGCTCGCAAAGTCCAATTCCCCCCTAAAACCACTGTCTCAAAACTTAGCAGAAAGTTGTGCCTTCAATATGGGATGACAAACTGCTGAATGCCATTAAATGAGAAAAGAAAATGCTTGGTTTTAAATTATTCTCTCCTTCCCACCTTTTGTATATATGTGGTTTTCCTACTAAATTTAGCACTAAAATGGGGAGACTAAGGACATTAACACATGAAGTGCTATCCTATACTTTTGAATGGGTGACATAATTTCACTTCCCTTTGCAATTATATGAAGGGTAGAGTTTAAAAACACAAATCCTGCCTTTTTCAGTGAGGGGGAGAGGACATTACCAGTATGCTGCCAGAGGAGTGGCTGGACCTCACCAAACCAAATAAGTCCTGCGACCATGGCGCAATCAGGGTCTATTGGGGGCTTTACTTGTCAATAGCCATAGAGAGCTTCAAAGTGAAGCTTTGGAGGTGGTGGATAGGCAATGGGTATTATGTGACATTATGTGATAGGGATTATCACCCAAACTGATGGTCCTGCTTTTGTGCCATATTCCACCTTTGTGCAATTAAAACTTTAATTTAAAAAAACACTAAGCCATGAGCGATTGGAAATTGTGGAGTGTTGTGTGGATTCTCTGAAGATGCCAGCTACAGGTGCAGGTGAAACGTTAGGAGAAAGGGCTGCCAGAACACGGCCATACAGTCCAGAAACCACACAATACTCAGATGATTCTGGCCATGAAAGCCTTCAGCAATAGATTGGAAATTGTATTTCCTGCTTGTTTTAAGGGCTCCTTCCAGTTTGCTGCCAGTGCAGCCCAGTGACAGGTGAATGCAGCATAATACAGGTCTTTTGGGGCCAAATTGGAATCCCAAAATTGCTGCCCCTGCAATAAAGCTACAATATTCTGCCTACTCATTGCCAGAACAGCTTCTCTGCTTTATGTCTGCCTCACAATCCCTTCTTTGCACTGTCTGCTGATGAAGGAAGGAGCTTCTTGCATTGCTGAGCCTTTGGACTCCATGTGTGTGTGGTTCATAAAAAACTTCATGCTTCATCTAAATGACTTTTTCCCACTCAAGTTTATGTTATTGCACTTTCATTTGTCTTTCAAGTGCCACCACACTTGTTATTGCCTTTCCAGCAAGAGCTGTTTTCATTTTCTGCTGGCTAAGAAAGAGCGACATACATTACTCTTGCATTTAACCCGTCATGCAGATGAATCCCCTCCCTCCCCTCGTACCTGAAATTTGGAGGATTGGCTGAGACAAAACATCTTGCTCTGCCATGCAATTATGCTGCACCAGGAATGCATGGAGACTGTAATCGTGAAACGTGGGGTGAATCACCTGGAAATTTGGGAGCAAGTACATGGTTGCCACTTAGGCACTTTTTAATGCTACATGACTGGGTGCTCTTTTGGCATTCAACCCTTCCTTTTTAGCTCTGCCTCAGTGCTAAGCCACGAGCAATTGGAAACTCGCATGTATTTACATGAATTAACCTATTCAACTGCGCAGTGTCCATTTTTGCCCCAGGGAGAAGAAGCTAGTTTTGTATCAGATGGCTTTACGAAGCACGTCCCCCTTTTCGACAATTTGTACTCCTCTTCTTTATTTAACTAAGAATTAGAGAACAAAATCCTTGCTGTAAAAATAATACTATTTCTTGTTTTCCCTCTTTTTTATTCTCAAGAAGCAATGATTTCATTTAATTGCTATGGACACGGAGCACCTAAAGCAAGAAACAATTTTGCTTAGGGAGGTCATGACTGCAAGTGCAGAAGAGAAGCATGAAATGTGGACAATGGACCTTGTATGTAGTTTTATGTATGCCACTGTTCAACTTCTGTTCTCCATCATTTCAGTGGTTTCAAGGCTTTTCAAGTCATGAGAGGTTTAACTCAGGTGCCCTCCCCTCTGAATCCATTATTAGAACCTTCAGTAGCTCACTGATTTTTAATGCAAGTTAATAACCATTTCAAAGATAAAATCTCTCACATAAGAGCCGACTTAGATGTCATCATTGGAGCATGAGTTTATAACAATGTGTCCAACAACTCTGTGAGTGAGATTACACTGGATCAGTTTCAATTGATAAGTATTGTTGATGAGGACAAGCTGCTGAGACAAGTAAGGAGAACAACTTGCTTTCTTGGTCCCTGCCTCTCTTGGATAGTTTTCCAGGGAAGAGATGCAATCTGATTCAAAATACAACAAATTATTAATGCATCTCTCAGAGAGAGAAACTTTCCAACTTGCATAAAAGAAGCAGTAAAAGCCCTGGAAAAGCCCTTCCTGGATCCCCTGGACCTTAATACAGTAGAGTCTCACTTATCCAACACTCACTTATCCAACGTTCTGGATTATCCAACGCATTTTTGTAGTCAATGTTTTCAATACATCGTGATATTTTGGTGCTAAATTCATAAATACAGTAATTACTACATAGCATTACTGCGTATTGAACTACTTTTCTATCAAATTTGTTGTATAACATGATGTTTTGGTGCTTAATTTGTAAAATCATAACCTAATTTGGTGTTTAATAGACTTTTCCTTAATCCCTCCTTATTATCCAACATATTAGCTTATCCAACGTTCTGCCGGCCCGTTTACGTTGGATAAGTGAGACTCTACTGTAATTATAAATCAATGTCCTTTTTTGGGCAAGGTGATTGAGAAGCAGTTACACTCTTGGAAGACATATAATTCCTTGACCCATTTCAAACAGGCTTCAGAGTAGGATTCAGAGTTGAGAATTTTCATGGTTGCCTTAGTGCAGAAGTGTCAGACATGTGGCCCTCTAGGTGTTTTGGACTTCAGCTCCCAGAATTCCTGGCAATTGGACAAACTAGCTAGAACTTCTGGGAATTGGAAGGGTAAGCATCTGGAGGGCCATAAGTTTAACACCTCTGCCTTAGTAGATGATCCCCGCCTTAACACTGAAAAGGGGTGTGTGCCCTGCTTGCTCTTCTAGCTGTCTCAATGACTTTCAGTACCACTGACCATGGCATCTTTCTGGAACAAACAAGGACCAGGTCAATGTAAGAAACCTACCCCTAAAATTCTGTATGTGTTATGCAAGGAGATTGAAGCTATCTACTGCTGAGAGTGATGTACCTTATATGTGCTGACATTCCTTATACGCAGAAAACCTCTGATTCAGTCCCTGATATTTCTAAACATGAAACCTTGCACAATTCCTGCAGAATCTAGATGATCCAGATTTGTATATTCCGAGGCAAATTTCTATATGCCGATGGTGTTCCCTAGTTGGAGAAAACACCATACACAGAATCTGGAGTCCAGCAAAACCAAGCACTGAGGAAAGGTTGTTGCTCTCAGCTGTCACTAACACATCAGGCCAAGGGTTGCTGAGAGGCCAGGAAAACAGCAAGCCACATAGCTTGGCTGGAGATAGTGACAACCCGCCTAAAGCAAAAAATAAAACAATAGGTCCAAGTGGGAATCATTCCAACCCAGTTGCCAGCCACAGAGTGCTTATCGCAGCTTGCCAAAAAGCACCAAAAGGGTGGAAATCTAAAGGGATTTGTTCTGTCATGTTAAAACTGCAACTGTAATGCAGGTTTCAGCATTTAGAAAAGACAGAGCAAGAAATGGCAGAGAGAGAAGATGGGGGAGAGGAGTAAAAAACAAAAAGAAAGAAAGGCATAGGAGAATGGATGAGCTAAGCAGCATGGAGTGTGAGGGGGTGGAGGAGAGAATAGTAAACAGATATGTATGTTTATGAAGTACGTGCCTGAGAGAGGGAGGCTATGTAGTCAAGGCGGGGCTGTGGTGATCATGACTTTATCTGACACTCATTAATTAATTACTGACTCATGGCACTGGTTTGAATTCAACAAGCAATTGTTCTTGGTAACAGATGCACCCTCCTCCGAAAGTACGAACATGGAGATCTTCCATGCTAGTAAGAGGCACCTTAGACATTTGTTGGATAAGACAGACAGGCAGATTCATTGGGAAGGATGGAGATTCATCCAACTGTGTTAGCAGCTCTGTAATAAGTATCTATGTACCAAGGAAAATCACGTTAGCTCAAAGAAATTTCCACAGCCTGGCGCCCTCCAGAAATGTTAAACATCATCCCAACCAGTGTGGCCCCATCACTTTGGGTAGCTACATTAAATGTTACAGTTGACTTGGAGTCGCTGTCCAAACTGGTAAACACAATTTTTCTTCTCTGCTTATAATGTTTAATCACATTTATTGACCAATGTTGTTTCTCTGCCTCTACAGTCCAAGAATGAAATTTAGGTAGGGAATGATATGGTCCTCTGACATCAAAATATAGATAAATGTGCCTCTGTAGAGTGTGTTGGGCTTCTTGTATCTGGGATTAAAAACCCCAGAGAATACAAACATGAACCTGTTTATTTCATGTGTTATCCAATGGTTTAACAAGCTGCAGGACAATGTGGTACCTTTTAGAGGTTGACAAAAGAGGTGTGTTTTTAGCCTCGAGCAAAGTGACCAGACACCTGGAGCAGATTACAGATATTAAGGGTTGAACATGAATTAAGAGTTGGCATTGTACACATGGATTTGCTTTGGCCTGCTATTGCTTCTAATTAAACAGGTGCTTGGAACAATATAAAACCCAGCAAACCTTGTTTACTGGAGACAGAAGTTCAATGAGTGTACATAACCATGTGAGCACCTGTACTCTCTCTTTCAAATGCATGTTTTTTTAAAAAAAAAAAACACAGCAGATTTGTGTTCTAAGTAAAAGCAAGTAAGGTTGGAAACAGAGGAGTAGAAGATAAGGAGGTGCTAAACCATAACCCAGATACCTACTGAAATTCCCCTGACCGAAATTATTTTTACCTATGAAGAAACTAAGGGAAACTGATTAGGAAACAATGGTCAGGGCTGGATCCTGAGAATCACAAGACTCAAAATCATATTCCTTTTGCACATTCCTCATAAATTATCATCCTTTTCAGAGTTAATACAGGCATAACTAAAAGTGTGCTACTATATTTTTTTGCAGTTGTACAAGAAGGTACCCAGGACCTTCTTCCACAATAGTGTAATTCATGTTGTGCTGGAAGGATTATACCAAGGTGCAATTCTACACTTTCTGTCCCAAATGAGCACGGATTGATTGTGCAGGCCCACTGGTAACTACCTAGCTGTGTCTCTGTACTGGCTGCCTTTGCACTCCATTTCTGGCAGGCCAGACCTTTGTGCAAAACTTTATGCTTCCTTAGGTTCAAATAGGCTCTTGGTCACAAACTACTAAATGAATATGTGGTCATCTTGTAAGAGTTTACAAAACTTCTGGTTTCAATTCTGCATGGTTTCAATTTTTGTTAAAAATGAATTAATCGATCAAACTCAGGATCTACAGTTTGTTCAGTTATACCTCCACTTTTGTTGTTCCTCATGAAAATGGAAAAAATAAAAATAAAAACCTATCTGAGAAAACACCTTTCCAGGAATATCTAGGCCTCAGATGTGACTCTACATTCAACTTCTGCTGGAAGCTAATCATGCTGGAAGACTTACAAATGCCCAAACAAGCATTATCTCTAGTAATTCCTATGTTCTCCAGTGCAATTCTATGGTCAACTTCTGGCAGATGTTGACCAAAGAGTCACACTGGATGATGTAAAAATTCCTAGAGATAACATATTAATCAAATATGTGAATAATCAAATCTGCAAAAATGAAACCTCCAAATGTGGAGGGCCAAGTATGGAGATATATTCAGAGTGATATATATTCACTACACATGGTGTAGTGCAGTGGTTGTCAACCTGTGGGTCCCCAGATGTTTTGGCCTTTAACTCCCAGCTGGTAAACTGGCTGGGAAGCCTGGGAGTTGTAGACCAAAACATCTGGGGACCCACAGATTGAGAACCACTTGTGTAGTGGCTTCAGCATTGGACTATGAATCTGGAGACCCAGGGCTAGATTCCCCATTCAGTCATGGAAACCTACTGGGAGACATTGGATGAGTCACACGCTCTCAGTCCCAAAAACCTTGTGACAAGTTTACATTGAGGTCTCCATAGGCAAATGGCTTGAAGGCACACAACAACAAATATTCAGGAAATTATATGAGTATTTTTTTTTTGTACTTGCCAATTTGCTAAGCAAAAGGTTTGCACTTTACTTGAGAAAATATGCAAGCAGGTGGCTGGTGAATAGGATGGCAAGTCACACATCACGGATGAGAAGGAAAATGCATCAGGAAAAAGGAGGGCCGAGATGGAACAGAACTCAATAACATTACATATAATGATTTGTAAGAATTGGATCCATAGGAATAATGGCTCCATTCACAGAAGGTGTTTCTGCTCAACCACTGTAGATCTTCCCCTCCCAACCTCAACACAGCTCATTCCATTCAACAGGATCTAACCATCTGTGGTGCATTTTCCAGGAACTGGGAGAGATAAAATGGGAGGTGAGGGTTGGGTATGGAATCTGATTCTGCCCATTGACATGCATGTTCATAAATCTGGGTCAACCCATATGTACAGATGCACAGGTTGTGATTCCCCACTCAGCCATGGAAACCCACTGGGTGATCTTGGGCAAATTACAGAAAACCCTGTGATAGATTCACCTTAGGATTGCCATAAATTGGAAACAACTTGAAGGTATACAACAACAATAACATCAACAAACTGTGACCAGGTCACACATGATGTGCCTGCTCTACTTATTGTCTGAGGGCTACCTATTGATGGCCAACTTCAGTATTCTCCTTCCACATAGTTCTTATCTTTAACAAAACTTGGTCTTGAAATCCTTTTGGATAGATAATTGTCCTCTATGATATTACACTCACAGCCTATTGGACAGCAATGAGGAGACTTGGCAATGTGCTGCATGGTCTTATTGGACTTCAGTTTTTTTTCTGTAAAATAGGAACATTGACATTGCAAAGCAGCCTTGCAAAATGGGTCTGTGGTGATTTAAACTTTGCTTGACAATGATTGGCCTTTGTTTTCAAAGTTCCCAACTCCATTGGGAACTTTGTCTTAGTTGGTATGTGTGGTATGTCGGTCACCTAGGCAACAACTGGAAGGAACTGGTCAGCCTTCCCAGGAGTGGTGTCAGTAATCCAATACTTTCCAGAATTCCTGATTTAAATGCTAATAAGTTTGTTAGTAAGCAGAAATGTGCCTTCTCAGCTGAAGGTGCATGATGTCATTCATGTCTAATTGGCCAAAGGATTGGGAGCTATGGAAATATGTTGGTTACTAAGGGAAGATTTAGATTTTTTTTTTTATGAGAGTAGCTTATTAGCTCTCTCTCACTCTCTCATTCTCTAATACTCTCTCATTCTCTCATTCTTATACATGCCTGGCTGTGTTGCTCAGTAATTCATACAGGTGTGGTGGCTGATGATTTTCATTTCAAGGGAGCAGTGATTCTATTCTGGGTGTTAGCTGGAAATATAAAGGAGATATTCATGGTGTGGGGGGGCATCCATGGTGTTGTATACTATTCCCCCAATAGGTTCAGCACCTTAGATAACTCACTTCAGAATACATTAAAGAGTGGTGGCACAACCCCATTGGGGTAGATGCCACCTGCTTTCACTGCCTATAGAGACTGGAAAAGCAGCCTAGCTAACACGGTCAATGCTACTATTAGGCAGAGCAGTCTCCTGCTCTTCTCCCTGAACTCCCTGGCCTGTCCCTTCTATGGAAGTACAGGGATGTATATGCCACACAACATCTTCTGGGTGTCTAGACTGCTGCCTCAGAGATGTTGAAGGATCTTGTCCCATTGCTTGTCTTGAAGAAAATTCAGATGCTAGTCCAATTGGTTTCTGTGTGTGGAATGAAGAAGGAGTGCCCTTAGCTGGCACAACTAAGTATCATTCTACTTTGCTTAGACTTCACATGGAATACTGTGTCCAGTTGAAAAAGGGCATTGACAAGGTGGCATGTGTCCAGAGAAGAGTAATGAAGATTATCAGAGATCTGAACACCAAAGCTTATGAGGAACAACTTAGGGAGCTGGATGTTTTTAGAGGACTAGACTAAAATAAGTCATGATAAGTATTTTAAAATATCTGAAGGGTTATCATGGAGAAGATGGAGCAAATTTGCTTTCTGCTGAGACCAGAAAGTGAACAAAAGAATCAAAAAGATATTCCGCCTAAACATTAGGAATAACTTTTTGGTTTACATTAAGAGCTGTTTGATAATGGGATAGATTCCTTTTGGAGGGTGGTAGACTCTTTATCTTTGGAGGTCTTTAAACAGAGATTAGATGGGCATCTTTCAGGGTTGTTTTAGTTTTGTATATCTTCACGGTGTTTGTGGTCCCTTCCAACTCTTATGATTCTATGGTTCTATAAGCAATTCTGTTATTCACGACTTTGTTATCTTTTGGGGTCCTGCTGTTCTCATTTCCTAATCATATACTCATTTTTATCTGTTGCAATGTGTGCCTAACATCTGTATCTCCTTATGAGAAGACTTTGGAAAGAGCCCTTCCGGATTAGCACAAAGGTCTGTGTGATCAAATGCTCTGTTTCCCACAGTATTCCTCCAGATGGGTAATTGTGCCATAAACAAGGCATAGAGACAAAAACTGTCTCATTGTTGCTCCCTTCCAGCCAATATTCAGCAGTGCTCAGTGACATTGTTATCATCAGAGTAGAGCTTGGAAACAGTGCTTTTTGGACTGTGGTTCTCAGAATCTCCCAACCAGCTTGGCCATTGTCTGAGATCTCCTCTGAATTAGAGATAGGGAAGTCTACCTAGGGATGTTTTGTAAAGATTCTTGTTTTTCCTTTGCTAAGCTTGTTCCATCCCAGTTTTGGAAAACAATTTTAATTCTACAAAAATGTATACTTCTTTATGTACATTTTTAGAAAAACACATATTTTTGTACACATTTATCAAATATACACATTTTGTATTCCTTTTTCCTAAATGTATGCATTTTTGTGAACTACTTTTCCCAAATGAAAAAAGCATTTTACATCCATCTCTCCTAGCATATGTTTTACATACATGCCATTTCAAGTGTGTACATTTTCTGCACATTTGTATTCACTTTTTCAAATGTATGCATTTTCTTCCTCAAATTGTAGCACAACCTTCAAAAAAAAGTATGAATTTTAATATCTGACAGCTTTATGGTTTGTGCTTCAGTTTGAAAAATATAAATATGGAAATGTGAATTGAATAAATTGTCAGCCTTCCCTAGTCTAAATATGAAAGTTCAATGTGCACTTTTAAAAAAAATCTGTTGTGCTGAACTAATGAAGAGATATTTTGGCTTTATGTAAGGAATTTAGGCATCATCTGAAAGGCAAACTCAAAGAGGCTGGTACAACCTGGGCTTTCCCTGTACAAACTGACATTGAGTTGTCAAGTTTATAATGGCACTTTTGGGTATTTTTAGTAAGGTTGTCACACCAAGGGGACTGAAAGCCAAATCTTATGAATTGTTCAGCATGTTCAACATGTTTAGCATGAAGAGGATTAAGGATACACAGGAATAGAAACTGTAAGGAAGAAGATTGCAGCCTAATATTGGGATAAACTCTAAAATGTATAACATTTTAACATACTTCAGAACTATTGGCACGTGCTGCCTTCCGTGTTCAGTGACAGAATGAACCCAAGGCACTGAGCCTATCCCCAAATAGGTCCACCATTCTAGGTAATTCCCAGGCCAGACTATATATTCTAGAATGGGTTCACAACCTTGTTGATATGGAAGCCACCAGCTGCCTCTGGTAAGAACACAATAGTTGACTAATCTTTGCTGGATATAGGCAAGGTGTTGCACCCTATCCCTAAATAGATAAGAACAGAGCACTGTGGGAGGTAGTGGATTCTTCTTTGCTGGAAGATTTAAGCATTAGATGGACAGCCATCTGTCAAGGATGCTCTAGCAGGGAACTGGGCTAGATTAACTCTAGCCACTAAAAGCAGTTTGAGCAGCTGCAGAGGCCAGCTAGTTCATAGTCCTGTCCAGCATGATGAGATGTGTTGTGTTTTAGCATGGCATAGTGGTTTGAGAATTGGACTATGACTTTTGAAGATCAGGGTTCAAATACCCACTTGGCCATGAAAACTCACTGGATGATCCTGAGCAAAGCACACATTCTCAATCCCAGAAAATCCTGTGATAAGCTTGCCATAAGTCAGAAATGACTTGAAGGCCCACAACAACAACAACAACAACAACAACAACAACAACAACAGTTTGCTTCTAAACATAACCTCTAAACATGCACATTTAATGCAGGCTTATGGTTTCTTTCATCTCCCTTTTGATGGTCACACATCTCCTCTTTTGGGATGAGGCCTAAATGTTTACTGTGCTGCCTGACTGAAGACCATTCCACATAATGTTCCTCTTCCAGTTCAGTCTTCTGTCCATTGCTACAGCAACAAACATCTGCTTTGCCTTACAAACAGACCTGTGTAATACTCAGGTTAGCTTTGTTTCCTCATTTTTGAATTGCCATTGCTATGTCAGGAAAATTAATGTGCATATCTATTGCTTAGGTGAGCACTTTGGCATATAGTTCAAAAATGCTTCTTTGTTATCTCCAGTGTGTCCTTCAAAATAAATTGTTTCCAAGTATTACTTCATGAGAAATGTGCACAGCTTGTGAGTTATTACTATTTGCCTCCTACAGAACTACACCCCTTAAAAACCGTGTCTATTGAATCATGGTTAATTCTCCCAACCAATGCTCAGGATTTTTTTACAAGACAGAATCTAAGAAAGTGAAAGAACCACCATGATCATAATTACCTTCATCATCACATTCATTATCACCACCACAACTGAAGTTACCATCATTTAGCTTTTCTCCATTCAAAAGACTGCAGTAATGAGCGAAGTTTTTGTATATTTCCATGTTGCTTCTGCAAGTGCAAGCACATTAGCTACCAGGGGAGAGCTTTGTAACATGTCTCTTAATCGATTTAGTAATACTCCAGTGGCCCTGTAAATTGTGGGAAATGACTTATGTGTCTGTTTTGCAGAGCCTTTTAATCTCATTCCGCAGCCGATAGTACTGCTGTAATTTAATGTAGTTTTGTTGAAGTGATACTGTAATCCGATGGAATCGAGATTTTATGTTTAAGGACTCCTGCTGTAAAGAGATCATTGGTTTAAACAATCCCAGGTTGTTTGACAGAAGCTTTCACCTTCATCTGAAATTCTCCAAGACTTCATCCCAGTGGCACAGCATTGCCACCACTCCAGCTCATTTATCATTAATGTTTACTTCAAAGTAAGTCTCAGTGATTTCTAAAGTATTTGCATTCAAGGCCAAGGGACACTGACTGAAACACTGCTGGTTAAGCCCAACTAGTGTAGACTCATCAAACGGTAGATTGCTGAGTCACTATATAGGTAAGTCCTAATTGATTCAATGCCTTTAGTTTAGTCAAAACTAGCAATTGAATTTAGTCCATTTTGGATTAGGCAATTTTTTTCTTAGAATTGCACATATGTGTGTGTTACAGATGTCAAAGCCTCCCCTGATTTACCTCTGTATCTTCTGTCATTTTTCCAGTTAAGAAATACGATAAGAATAAAAGATGAAATAGCTGCACAATGCCTTTCTACTGATAGTACTAGAAGCCTCCTTCTGAATCTCTTTCCATTTGATGAGCATTATCAATTCTTTGCCTGTACGGCAGGAGGAACATTCATATAAACTGAGTGTCCCTTATCCACAATGCTTTGGATCAGAAGTGTTGGGATATTTGATCTTCTGGACTTTAGAATTCCTGTATTTGCATATATGTTCATTATGAGATATGTTAAAAATAGGACCCAAGTCTAGCCACAAAATTCATTTTATGTTTGATATCCATCTTATACACATAGTTTATACACAATATTTTAAATACTTTTGTGCATGAAATAAAACATGTGTGCATTGAACCATAGGAAAGCAAAGGTGTCAGTATCAGTCATCCATGTGGACGATTTTGAATTTTGGAATATTTTGGATTTGAAATTCCAGACAAGAGATGTTCCACTCACATTAGCTGCTAGTTCTAGAAGACAATGATACTTATTCTGGAATAAACGCATATGTTATAGAGTTAAATATGTTCTGTTTTACTGAGTGGCTTACAATACATTATACATTGGTTTCAGTGGACTGTTTTATATGTTTGATTAGGTTATTAAGGAGCCCCGGTGGCGAAGAGTGCTAAAGCACTGAGCTGCTGAACTTGCAGACCGAAAGGTCCCAGGTTCAAATCCTGGGAGCGGCTTGAGAGCCCGCTGTTAGCCCCAGCTCCTGCCAACCTAGCAGTTTGAAAACATGCAAATGTGAGTAAATCAATAGGTCTTCCAGCGGGAAGGTAACGGCGCTCCATGCAGTCATGCCAGCCACATGACCATGGAGGTGTCTACGGACAATGCCGGTTCTTCGGCTTAGAAATGGAGATGAGCACCAACCCCCAGAGTCAGACATGACTGGACTTAATGTCAGGGGAAACCTTTACCTTTTACCTATTAGCTTATTATTATGGGACTGTTGTCAGGGTTTTAATTGGTCCAGTGTTCATTTCACCTCCATTCTCTATTTTATTAATAGCTGTCAGCCTGAAGTATGTGAAGTAATATCAAAGTCCAGAAATGCCTTGAGGCATGTCCAGGGTGCCCTCTCCTTGCTGCATAATCACCTAACTATCATTTCAAATTATGAAGACAGGCTTCTGTGTCGGGGATTTCATTTTCACCCCAGTTGGAATCATTGCATTGCTTTGCTAGATTTTAAACACACTTGTTCTTATATTTCTAAAGTCCTCTGTATTTAGTTGATTTTAAATCTAATAACAGTACTTCCATTTATACTGAGCACTTGGGGGATTCTAAGTGCTCCTTATTCATGGCTTCTATAAGCCTAATGACAGGTTTTAAAATATGAGTATTGCTTTGTACTAAAGCTCAGGGAATGTAACATGAATGCATTAGAATGTAATTCCATGGTTCTATATTACTGTTCCTGCATGACAGGGACTTAGACTGCATGGCGCCTCTGGGCTCTTCCAACCCAATCGTTCTATGATTCTAAGAGGAACAAAGCTTGGGAAGTGTATATTATTAGTAGGAGTAGCATTAGTCTTATATCATTATTCCTAGAAATCACAGTATTTGCTGGCTGAGGCATTCTGGGAATTGTAGTGTCAAAAAAATAACATTTCTAAGCTCTAACTAGAAGAGTCCTGGGCCATCTAGTCCAGGGTCCCCAAACTATGGATGCAGCCCTCAAAGGTCATTTACATGCCCCTCGCCCTAGACTTTAGACTTGGGGTCGCCGTAAGTCTGAAATGACTTGAAGGCACACAACAACAACAACAACAACAACAACACTAATTAACTTAAATATCTCATCAGCCAAAAGCAGGCCCACACTTCCCATTGAAATGTTGGTAATTTTTTTGTTGGTTAAAATTGTTTTTCATTTTGAATATTGTATGTTCTTACATATTTTTTGCATTACAAATAAGATATTTCCAGTGTGCATTTGTTCCTTTTTTTTCCCAAACAGTAGTCCGCCCCCAAACAGTCTGAATGACTCAAGGATTAAGATGAACCAGCCCTTGGCTTAAAATGTTTGAGGAACCCTGATCGGGTCTATCATCATACTTGTAATTGTTGTCAATTGACTATTTCAGGTGGCCCTTACAAGCAATAGTGCTCTTCCCCATTTGCATCAGCATGGAATATTGTCATGCAGCAAACTTTATTTTATTCTCTTGAATTTTGGAAAGTTACATTGCTTTCCATATTTTCTTTAAGTCACTGAAAAACAGGCCGGATTTCAAGAACACAGTTACAAATGTGTAACCTAGAATTACAGATTTGTAATTGATTCAGATTCACAGTATTCAGTAATGTAGGGCAACCTGTGGGTCCCTAGATGTTTTGGCCTACAACTCCCAGAAATCTAGCCAGTTTACCAGCTGTTAAGATTTATGGAAGTTGAAGGCCAAAACATCTGAGGACCCACAGGTTGAGAACCACTCATGTAGGGGATCTGCTATGAGAATCAAAGTCACTCAGTCCTGGCACCTGGACAGCAGTTGCTGCAACAGACCAGACAAAGTGTGTTCTCGTGTTAACAAAAACGCATCAGACTGACATTTTCCTGGAAAATGATCTCTGATGAGAGGAGGAATTGAAATTGTAATCCTGTTTCTGACTGTTGCATGCGAGATCACTCATGGAACGGGGGTGGAAATAATACTCATTCATCCCAAACAACAAGAAAACAGATCCCTGTCACCCACAGTGGCAGCAAAGTCAAAATTGGGACTAGCAGTTATTACTTAACTACTCGGCTAAAGTAGCTTATTTATTTATTTATTTATTTACATGTTTACACACACATACGCCCAACATCAGGAGATCTCAGGACAGCTTGCAAATTACATTAAAACAGATTAAACAGGTTAAAAACTGCAAGAAAGTATAAATAAGCGAAAAACATGCTCAGCAATGCAATTAGTAAAAAATATATTTAAATAATTTAAAAGTTTTTAAAAAAATATAAATAGCTGAATTATGTCAAAGGCTTGGCAGTCTAGTTTTAACTTGGTGTCTAACTGACAAGTGTATTGGTGCCAATTGAGCACCAGTTGGCCAGTTGGTGGGCCAAGGCTGAGAAGGCCCTCTCCTGTGTCTCAGCACAATGCATTGCCCTCAATGGGGAGGGGGACATTCGCAGGAACAGCCTCCTCCCCACCAGCAAATCTTAAATCTTGGGCAGGCACACATAAGGAGAAGTGCTCCCTCAAGTATCAAGGTCCCAAGCTATTTAGAAATTTAAATGTCATCACAAGCATCTTGAATTCTACCGTTTTTCCCCAAAAATAAGACAGTGTCTTATATTAATTTTTGCTCCCACAGATGCACTAGGTCTTATTTTCAGAGGATGTCTTATTTTTCCATGAAGAAGAATTCACATTTATTGTTGAACAAAAAAAATGAACATTTATTCTGTACTGTACAGTAGTTGTCATCACAAACCAGCATAACCAGACAAACTGTGAATCCTATCAAGAATTTCTTGTTACTACTAATATTTTCATTTACAACACTATGGTACGTACATTTACCGATCCTGCATGCTCTGGTGTTCTGTTCGTTGGGCATGCTTCCAAACAAAAACTTTGCTAGGTCTTACTTTTGGGGGAGGCCTTATATTTAGCAATTCAGCAAAACCTCTACTAGGTCTTATTTTCTGGGGATGTCTTATTTTAGGGGAAACAGGGTAACTGGAAATGTATTGGCAAGCAGTGCACTTCTTTTAAGACTTTAATTACCTGCTGTCTATAATTCCAGGAATCAGTCGAGCTGCTGAATTTTGCACTACCTGTGGGTTCCTAGCCTACTACTTCAACTAACAGCACATGTAGAATTGTGGCCACTGAACTATGCTATGTGAAATCTAGCATAATATTACAAATGCAGTATAATATTTCATATGCAGTTTCTTGGAGTTGAAATAGCTTCCTGAATACAAAGACGAACAATCCAATTTTCTGTTTAGATCTGAAAAGCACACAATGTGCTTTCTATGTATTCTGGCCAAGAGACAAGATACTGTCTTCAGTGGTTCAGAAATACATGATTCCTACTAGGTCACTTAGCCTCTGCCTTGTGAAATGGTTTAGATGGCAGTAGGTGTAGCCAAAAGCATTACATTTAAGCCTGAGGCCCTTCTGTAACTAGAGACTGGAATATATCCACGTTTAGGCCTCTGCCATGTGAAACAATAATGCCATGACATTTGAAATAATGGTATAAAAACCTTAATAGTTATAGTATATGTATGTAGTACCCTCATATTCTAAACCTGAAGTTTTATTTCGAACAGAGTGAGCAATGTTTGGTAGGTTTGTGCAATTAAGCCAAAAGGCATGCCATTTTGAGGTCTATTTTTGGCTAACCCCTCATCCTGTTTACTTGATTCAGGAAGAGTGTTGCCATTTTCATTTGGCAAAGATTCACCCCATTGGCTACAATGGGAAACTTTAAAAGCTCGATCCTCAGTAATTTTATGGCCTATCTACATGAAACCTAACTCAGTTTTAGATCCCATTTACAACTGCAGGTCTGCCAGGTTTCAGAATAATTCACCAATCTACTGATTTTTTAGAATAATTTTAAGTTTTTACTATAACATTTTTTAAAAGAAGACAAACCGCAAGCAAGAGTTCTGGGAATTGTAGTCACCAGTTGTGTCCATTCTCAGCCAATCAGAGCATGGACACAACCAGGCCTTTTATTATATGAGAAATACACAGAGAGAAAAAACTTCAACTCTAATAGTACTCTGAGAGGAACTCAGAGACTTTTCAATGCCCACCTCATGCAAGTGCTGCTGGGAAAGTGAGTTCCCAGCAGGGCTCCCTCTACAGAGGGAGCCTAGGGAACTTTTCAGCTGCCAGAGAGGGAGAAAAAACGCTGCAGGATCTTCTCCAGGAGCCCCGTGGCAGACCCATGCCTCAGGTATAATGCAGACTTAACTCCATCCTCTCCAGTAGCCGTTTTGCCCAGCTTTTCAGTTCTCTCCTCCCTGTTCAGTTTTTGGAAGATTACACAAAATGGACCACGGAATACTACAAATCACTTTTGGTCAAACTGACCCAGGCCCAAGCCTAATGTGTGGTCCTCCCGATATATAGAGTTAATTTTTCCAGTAATCTAAACTGAGCTCCATTCCCATTATGGGACTAGTTTTTATTAGTCTCAGAGTCTCATGACGTATAATCCCAGTATTTTCTCTTCTGACAGATATGTTAAGAGTTCAGATATGTCAAGTAGTCATTAAGCTTGATTCTTCTCAAGGAGGAGGGTAGATTCTGCATCTAGCAGCTGGATTCATGTTTTGACATTTTTGGGAGTCAGATTTGATATTACAGTGGGCGGCAATTTTGGAGGACATGCCAGGGATTGCTGCTGCCATCTACTTACTCTCTTGCTGTACTGCAAGACACTCTGTTTTTCTGTAATGGTAAAACAAGCACTGTTAGGTGGATTTGCAATTGTTGAAGCAACTAAAGCCCACCAATGGTTCCTCTTCCTGCTGGAAAGACGTGACTAGTGGAGTGCCACAGGGTTATGTCCTGGGCCTAGCGCTGTTCACCACTGGGATAATCCTTAAATAAAGGATTAGAGGGCATGCTTATCAGGTTTGCAGATGGCAACAAATTGGGAAGGATAGCTAATACTCTAGCAGACAGGATCTGAATTCAAAATTGTGTTAACAGATTAAAGAGCAATGCCAAGACTAACAAAATGATTTTCAACAAGGAGAAGTATAGGATACTTCACTTAGGCAGAAAAAATGAAATACGCAAATACAGGATGGCTGGTGCTTAGCTCGACATGTGAAAGAGATCTTGGAGTCTTAACAGACAACAAGTTGAACATGAGCTAATAATGTGATGCAGCAGCTTAAAAAACCAATGCAATTTTGGGCTGCATCAAAAGGAATATAGTGTCTAGATCAAGGGAAGTCATGGTGCCTCATTACTCTGTTTTGGTTAGACCTCACTTGGAATACTGTGTCCAATTCTGGGCACCACAATTTAAGGGGGATATTGCCAACTTGAACGTGTCCAGAGGAGGGTAACTAAAATTATCAAAGATCTGGAGACCATGCCCTATGAGAAGCATCTAAAAGAGCTGGGGATATTTAGCTTGCAGAAGAGAAAGTTGAGAGGAGACATGGTTGTCATGTTTAAATATTCGAAAGGATGTCATAAGGAAGAGGGAGCAGGCTTGTTTTCTCCTCCACTGGAGACTAGGACTTGGAGCAATGGGTTCAAATGATAGGAAAGGAGATTCCACCTGAACGTTAGGAAGAACCTCCTGACCGTAATAGCTGTTCAACAGTAGAACTCTCTGTGTAGTGGAGGCTCCTTGCTTGGAGGCTTTTAAGCCTCCAAGGAAGATGGATGGCCATCTGTTGGGGGTGCTATAGATGGTGCTTTTCCTGCATGGCAGGGGGATTGGACTGGATGGCCCATGGGGTCTCTTCCAAATCTATGATTCAATGATTCTATGACACCAAGTAATTAATTATTACACTTGGGTTAGCTAGGATTCACACCAAAGATATTTGGTGTTACATTTAAACTCTGGGAAAATTGGGTGTTTTATGAACTTGGGAAGCTGTGGTTTTATCTATTTTACTCTCTATTCTGGCTGTTGATTTGATCCAACATTTGATTTCATTTTATCTCAGATTGTGGGTGTGATGATATCTAGACATCTAAAGTAGGGTCAAAGCTTTTTCTGAATGGGTAGATGGACTTGTGTAAAGCTAAATGTAAAAGGAAATCAATAACTCACTGAACCTAATTCTAGATTTCATTCTTCCATCATCCATCCTTTTATTTATATCCTATCTTTACCCACAGAACTGGGATTTTCAAATGTGGCTCCAAGAGTTATCAGCAAAGAAAAAGTAAAATGTTGCTTTTTTAGACAACCTCTCTAGGATGGTTAATGAGAGAGGGGCACACTCTTCTTCCCCCAAAATAAGACCTATCTCGAAAATAAGACCTATCATGATTTTGTCAGCATTTATGAGAATGCTCGAAATATAAGCCCTATTTCAAAAATAAGCCCTAGATATAGTTCATTTAAAAAGTCCATTTGGAAAAATAAGACTGCTGCTGAAAACAAGCCCTAACACATCCTTTGGAGCAAAAATTAATATAAGACCCTGTCTTATTTTGGGGGAAACAGGGTATTTCCAAGTTCTGTTTCTACCTGGGAAACATTTATACATTAAAGGTGTGCCCCAAATAAAATAATCCCTTCAACAGTCTTGGTGTCTGTTTAAAGTAGATAATATGTTAATGGAAACAGTGTAATCTGTTACCTTTAATGGCTAAAACTATAAAAATAATCAGTTAACTTTCTGTTATGCTTCTTCCCTTCTATGCTTCCTTTTTCAGTTTGCTCCAGTTGAAGAGAGAGAGCGTATCCTTGCATTTTGCTTTGCACATCTTGTAGCTCTGTGCTAAACTCACATTGCTTTGGTTTCTGCTACAGCTAAATAATATGTTTTGCTAGGAACAAAGTGAGGAGGTTGGAAATCTTCTGTGATGAGACAGGAAAAACATATACACCCTGTGCCTCTCCCAAATACTTTTGTCTGTGTGAGTCAAGAATCTTCTAATAGTAGTGAAATAGATGGCAAAATGGTGCTAATGCACCAATGAAAAACCTGATTAACCCATATTTATTTTTTAAAGGTCATCCTGTGAATATATATAGAAAAATATATGCCCAACTAGATACACCCTTAGCCCATGAAAAGAACATTTTGGCAGTCAATCCAAGGTCATGGTTGTGATATAAGTAAATTTCATAGAGTGCATAAGGCAGAAAATGTGGAGTAGCAGTCAAAATTATTTCCAACAGTAAGAGAATGTGCTCCAAACATTGCACTTGAGTAGCAAAACCCATGAACAAAACATGCATGAATTGCAGCAATTATACATGAAATAAATATATATTTCAAGTGTAGAATTTCCCATTTAAGTCATTAAAAAGAAAGAAATTATTTTTAAAGGAAATATTGGCAATTTTTGTGGTGGCAGGGGGACATTGTGTGACACAATTAATTGTACCAGCTTAAACTAGCTATCTCTTCCCAGTCTTCTTCATTTAACCAACAAGATCTGAAAATGTTGCCTGTCAACTTATGGTGACCCCATGAATTTTTCATAGAGTTTTCATAGGTAAAGGATATGCAGAAATGGTTTTGCCAGTTCCTTCCTCTGAAACGTAGCCTACAACCATTTCCCAGACAAGTACTACCCAAGATCAAACAGGATCTGGAGCCTTTACCATATTTAGGCCCTCCAGCTACATCTGTGGGAGATTTTACTTAAATTATGTACAGCTAAGGTGCTTTACCACCCTCTACATTTAGGTAAACAAAGATCTCTTAATTACTTAATCATTTCCCAGTCCCAGAATCAAGTTAAGCTAATACATATTTGACAGCATTAGATCTGCATTCCCTAGGGTTATAGTGTTTCTTAGCTGGTACATATTAAGGACTTGCAATTGTAGCAGAAACAGTGCACTGAAAATCCAACTTGTGCTGTCTTACAGCCCACAACCAGGCAGGCAGCATGTTATGTATTTTCAAGTATGATATTCATTTTTTGGTGTGTGAACAAAAATTTGCCATGATGATAGGCCATATATGTTTTGCATGAAGAAAAACTCTGGTTTGATCCTTCTCAGCTCCAAAGAGAAGCTATGCATTATTGGGATTGACTGGGCAGAAATCAGTTCATATATTCATGTAGCAAACAATTATTATTGTAAAGATAGTGGTTATGTGCACACATTGTCAACTAACCATACTGTTTGGGCATTCCTCAGCCACCAAAATACGGCACTCAAAGGCCAAATTAATTGTAATTGTCATTTATTTCAGCTTCCCCATCTACCATTTCCTTCAGCTTTCCTAACATTACAAATCATAGATGCAGGATGGCCCACCCACCTCCTTACATCCAGTTTGGATTGGACCATAGCAGGTAAAAAAACGAAAGGCCATCTTGTACAAAACAGTTCCAGCCCATCTTCAGCCTTCCTCTATTAACTATTTAGTAGAGAGGAGAATCAGTAATAAAAGGACAAAAGACATGAACAATGTCACATCTTGTTCGGTCTTAAACAGAGACTCAGACCTTTATGACTTTACTGACATCCACTGTTCATCTGAAAAAATGTTTTTCCCCAGAGTGAAAGTGTAGTAGCTCTAATAGTTACTGCCGGTTTGTTTCATTATACGTGACCCTATTCCTGATCTTCTACATATCTATTCAGAAATACTGTAAGCTTTGTCGATATCAATGGTTCCACTCAGGGCCGTAGCCAGAAAGAAATTTCGGGAGGGGTTTTGGAAATTTGGGGGGGGGGGGTTAAAATTTGAGGAGGGTTGAACCCCTAGCACACACACACCCCTCCCTCCTGGCTTGGCCCACAATGCATCCCCAGGGCAAAAAAGTTTGCCCATTTCAGGAGAAAGTCACCTTTTCCTTGAGCTCTGCAATAGGAGATTTTTGCCTTGGTTTCATGACATGTTTTTCTGTTTGTGATTAAGAACCTCTTTTGGATACAGTTCTTCGTTTACCTTTTGGGGACTCTGGCTTTATTCTCGGGGCTGGACTTTGTTTATTGCATCAGATAACACTATTATTGTGGGATATATTTTGGAATGACTCTTAATGTTTTGCATCTCATAGACTTAGCAAGGGGATTTGGTAAACCAGATTTTTTTTTAACCTGAAAAATTTCGGGGGGGGGGGGGGGTTGAACCCCTAAAAAAAAACCTCTCTACAGGCCTGGTTCCACTGAATAAATGTGTTCAGGGTTGCATCTGTTTTAAACTTCCAAGCTTTTAGAGACTTATAGCAATGTCTTACATGCTACCAAGCTGCTGAAATCATTGATTGAGCAAAGGTACATGCCATCTTTCCCCAGATGGACATATGTGCTCGGGAGGCGGGGCCAGGGCACGCTGGGCGGGGGGGCAGAATTGGCCCCGCCTCCCACGCTACACCCGCTCGCCCGTCTGGCCTTTTCTAGCTGACCAGAGTGCAGCGGAGGTCCCTCCAGGCCGCGATTGCACTATTCGCCCTGGCCCCACCTCCCACGCAGCATGGGAGGCGGGGCTAGGGCACGCTGGGCGGGGCCAGGGTGCGGGAGGCGGGGCCGGTGGCACGCTGGGCGGGGGGGCAGAATTGGCCCCACCTCCCACGCTACACCCGCTCGCCCGTCTGGCCTTTTCTAGCTGACCAGAGTGCAGCGGAGGTCCCTCCAGGCCACCTCCCGCACTATTCGCCCTGGCCCCACCTCCCACGCAGCGTGGGAGGCAGGGCTAGGGCACGCTGGGCGGGGCCAGGGCGCGGGAGGCGGGGCTGGTGGCGGGGGCGCTTTTCAGCACCCCCGCTTAACATTGAAAAATATCTCCAGCCGGCCCTGTTTGTCCATCAGAGAATTCTGGTGCTATAACAATCTAAAAATTCCAGGATTGCATAAGATGGAGCCATGGCAGTGATAGTGATGTCGAACTGCTATAATACTGTAGTATGAGTGATCTAGAACTTTTTCTAGGGAGTTGTCCATTAGAAAAGTTCCAAGGTTATTGCTGTGAGATTATAAACTAGATCAGTGGTTCTCAACCTGGGTCCCCAGATGTTTTGACCCACAACTCCCAGAAATCCCAGCCAGTTTACCAGCTGTTAGGATTTCTGGGAGTTGAAGATCAAAAACATCTGGGGACCCTAGGTTGAAAACCACTGAACTAGATGATAGATGCTCCTCTGTCTCTGTTATGTTAAACCTATATGAGATTTAGAATTAGAACTCCCATAATCATTGGCCATGCTGGATGGAACCAATGGGAACTGTAGTGCAAAAAAAAAATCTAATCCCAGCCATGTGAATCTTAGTCTTCTTTGGCCACTATTGTCTGAAGGATTGTGGGAGTTATCAATCAAAAGTAGGTTTTTCAAGCCTCTTTTTACCTTTGGAAAAATAACTGGAAAATAACTTGGGCAAAACAGTACCCAATAAGTTTATAGTTGAAAGGTGAACCTAGTTGTGCTCACAGCTCACAGCCTTCCTATGTCTTCCTGTGTCTATTCCTGCTATCAACAGAATTATTGCCAAGCAATACATATAACAGTTCTAGCCTGTCTCTTTTTGTTTTCTATGTGGAAATAGTTTTCCGGATTTCAGCTTTTTAAAAAGGAGAGAGAGAGAGAGAGAGAGAGAGAGAGAGAGATGAAGACAACTAAATAAAAAAGCAGAACTGTCTCATGAGATGCTTTACATAGTCAATTCTTATTCCAGAATATTAAAGCTGCGATTGCATCCTGATTGTGTTGATTGCGGCAACACAGCTGACAGGCTCAGTCTAGGATCGGAGGACTCAGAAGAACACCCATCACAAGAAGAGATGCAGAGAATATACGAGGCATCATCTTCAATGCCCTTTTCCTAAGAGCAGCTCTAAGCAGCTAGATTTCCCCAGCAACCCTGTGTTTTCCACAATGTAGAATCTACATAATCCGAGAGACAAAAGACATTGCTGCTGTGCCACAGGCAGAGCTGTCATCACAACTACCCATGGTTCTGGGAAATGCCACCAAATGCAGCAGGTTCAGAAATGCCGAGAGATTCTTCTGGAAATAAGGTCTTCCTCCCTCCCTCCTCCCTCATAAGTTCTGAAGGTATAATAATTACAGGGCAGGGAGTTGGGTCCTAGCATCACTAATATCAGCATTGCTGGTAACCAGGGATTCAAAGCAAAAGTAACCTACTAAAAGTTTAATTGTAACCAAATATTGCTAAGGTTCAACACTACGGGTATTCAAAATACTACTCCTATGTGGCTGATGACAGCCGACCTGACACATTTGCTAGGGTTATGAAAATGAAATAAAGAATGCATTTTTGTTTTTCCTGAGAGAATACCTCTCTAGAAATGACTAAGTCCTCCAGTGCAACTCCGTGGTCCACTTAAGCTGGAAGTAGACTCATAGAATTGCATTAGAGGACCTGGAGATTCCTAGAGATACCATAATAATCAAATCCACAAAAGTCAAACTCACAGATGTGGAAAGCCAACTGATGGCAAAGCCAGCTCAACACATTAAGCTGTCTCAACATTTTTCCTTCCTGTCAATAAACAAGAATGATGACAGAGGGACTAACATGTATCCATCCTTTTTGGCATCCAAAATCTGTGCTCTGAAGTGGCCACTTCACCGTACCTGATGTTAGGGTTGTCCCAAACTAATGTGAAAGAAAGCACCTTTCATTTTTAATGGGACTTTGCACAAATTCATCCACTTTCCATGAGATATGGCCAACTTGTCTAGTTGTGAAGTATAATGGGAACAGTCGCTCATTCACAGCTACAAAGATAGCATCTCCTCATCCTCACTCTGTTTGAAGGGCTGTTCATTGGAAAAACCCCATAAAAAGAGAGATTTCGTCTTGATGTTGCTTGTCAATGGAGAGCACCTGGACAGCAGACCCAGCGGATTCACAAATGGTTTTGTCACATTCTTGGCCACTTTAGAGAGGCATATCCTTTCTCTTTAAATTATGATGATTATTTCTAATATGCAGCTGTCACTCAAATTCAGACATGAAACTCTCTTATCCATTTGGGGGTTGATTCATTAATGCTTGTTTGGAATGTGTACTCCTGGGCACTCCATATACAGCGCAGAACATATGATACATGAACCTCAATGCAGACAGCATACTCTTGGAAAAGACTGGTGGGAGCAATAAGGAAATGGAAAAGTGTCAAGAGCAAAATCCACACTTTTTTGCCAGGATCTACCTCAAGTTTCCTCTGTTCCAACAGTTTTCAGTGATAGCATTTCTGTGACATGAAGTTCTCCAGATGTGTTCAACTAGAACCTTGGAGGGAACCATATTAGGGATGCCTGGATTAGACTGAGACAAAAATATGTAACTACGGTGTTCCCTTAGTTATCGTTATGTTCCAGGACCATCCACGATAAGTGACAATCCACGATGTAGGCTTCTCCTTAGGAAGGAAGTAGAGGGAAGGAGGGAAGGAGGGAGGGAAGAAAGAGGCAGGGGAACATTGCACTGCCTCCTTCTCTTCCCGCTGCCATTTGGGCTCCTTCTCCACCCTGCTGCCCACACCCAACTGAGACCATCGTCACTGTAAATCATTATTTTTTTATTATTTATAATATTATTTTAGTGTTTATTTTAAAAACCTTGAAACAGCGAGTCTGCGAAAAGCTAACCGCGAAGTAGTATTTCCAAATGTTTTTACCACCAGTGGACTGGACAAAGGAACTATTGCTGCAAAAAAAAAAAAACAGAATTAAACTAATTTCACAGGCTTGTGATATCAGACTAGTGGCCTCCTGCTGTGCAATTCAGTTTGAAAGTGTTTTACTTTAATCTGAAATCCCCTGACCTAAAGGTATTTTTGGCCTAAATTTGGCATTGATTTAGTCTCAAGATTTCAGAAGAATTTAACTTGTCTGAGATTTTAACACAGTTCACTTTATTTATTTATTTCCAACATTTATATCCCGCCCTTCTCACCCGAAGGGACTTTACAAGCTCACATGTGAAATCCCAGACCATTCATATCTGGACAGTCCCCAGATTCATAGTGAAGAATTTCCTCCGGTAAAAATATTTTTTTAAAAAAAAATTTTTTCCACTTATGAGTGGGTCACAGAGGACCTTAACCCGCAAAGTAGGATGCCTAATGTTGCTGCCTCCTCTTTTTAACAAGGATTGAATTCAGGACCTTCTAAAAAGGACCACTAAGCTATAGACCAGTGATTTCCAAAGTGGGCGCTACTGCCCCCTGGTGGGCGCTGCAGCGATCCAGGGGGACAGTGATGGCACCTATTAGGACACAGGAGCGGGGCCAGGGGAGGGGCGGGGCCTTTTCCCAAGTGCCGGAGACAGGGCACCTGTTAGGACACAGGGGGCGGAGCTAGAGGATTGGGTGTGGCTTCTCCCCAAGAGCCCGAGACAGGGCTGAGAATCTATACCTCTCCTGAGACACTTGTTGGGACACAGAGGGTGGAGCTAGGGAAGGGGGCGGGGATGCCCCTCAAGAGCCCGAGACAGGGCTGAGCCTCTATACCTCTCCTGAGAGGCTTTTTAGAACTAAAGGCTGAGGCTAGGGGCAGGGCCTATTCCCCAGAGCACGAGACAGGGTTGATCCTCTGTATACCTCCCCTGAGGCGCTTGTCAGAACACGGGGGTGGGGTATAGAGGTTCAGCCCCATCAGGCACTTGGGAAGAGGTCCCGCCCCCTGTGTCCTGGCAGGACAGGGATAGAAGCTCAGCCCTGCCTCAGAGCTCGTAACTCCGCCCATCCCAGTCCTGGCCGCCCATTTGTGGCCCCGCCCATCTCCCCCCTCCCCCTCCCAGCCCTGCATCTTGGACTAGGGGAGAGGCCCAGCCCCGCCCTCTTGAGCAGGAGCCACACCCACCCCTCTAAGCCACGCCCCCCTTTCTAGGGGGCGCTGAGTCATATTTTTTCTGGAAAGGCGGCAGCAGGCTAAATAAGTTTGGGAACCACTGCTATAGGCCCTTAAACAGAAGAGATGTCATATTTATGGGGATGGCCAAAATTAGCAGTATTCTACCAGTAGGATATATGAAATAAGCCTTGAGTCCATTTTCCCTATGTGCTCACATAAGAGAAAAAAAAATTCTCAGCAGTATTATCAACAGTTCCCAGAGAACTGCATTCAAAACCAGCTGCCACTGTGTCTTCCCCATAGTAAGATCTTCTATCATTCAAGAGACACAAGATCATGTATATATGTGAGAACAACTCTGTATCCAGACATGGGAAACAGTGCCACTGCTTGGGTAATGCATTAGCTGGCTTTCTGGTTTCCCTCTGACATGTGAAACTAAGCAACGTGGAATCATATTACACTTTTAGAAAGTTGTTATATCAAATAAGTGGGAGTTTCAGGCCAGTAGGAAACACAGGTATTTTAAAATTCATACACTGACCATCTGCAATCATTGAAGGTGTGAATCTAATGTGTGAAGTCTGTGCGCAGATGGTGCCTCTGAATGTTATCTGCAAAAAGACTGGGATCCATTTGCTAAAATGTTTGCTATTGTGCTTTGCAGTGGAAAAGCAAATTTTGCACAGGAGAAAGCACGCTCAGAAAACTGAAATATGGTGTTTCCAACACTCTGCAACGCTTCGCACCTTACACACACTCTAGGTTGTCTCACATAGACACAAACCCCACCTAAGAAATTGGCAACAGATACTCGCCATGCATTTCATGGCCCAAAACAATGGCCACAAGCCAAACAGAAGAGTGGAAGATGAGAGGTTTACTCACAAGATCAGCCAATAGACTACTCTGAACATATGCAGAGGATCAAGTGCTAGAGATGCAGTGTGAACAGGAACAAATCTAGTAAAAGCCCAGGGAAGCATCCAATTGAATTCATCATTAATGAGAAGAAGCATTCAATAAAGAACAGGAATAATAAAATGCTATAGTTGGACTTGCAGCTAATTAGCTGTACAATGTGATGGAATTTCAGAACATGTTTCAGAATGTGACCTGTGTAGAACAAGTGCCGAAATGTGCCTAGAAATGATGGGAATTTTTTAAATGCCTGTGAGAACAAAACCCTTAGAAAGTGAGATTGTTTTGATTATTTATTACTGCAATACAAAGGACTGCCAATTTAAGACCTTTTCTGTGTAAATAAATATCTTTATAAATAATTCCATAGTATCTTTGATTCGTCAAGTTGATTGCAACCCATAAGCCATCTATTGCGAGTAATACATGCTCCATCATGTTTTAATAGTTACTAGTCTCTAACAAAAACAAGATTATCAAACTGTTGTGGGCGGGTGGGGGGGGGGTTGCCCCATAAATGATTTACAAAGTGCTCCAGGCTGTATGGCAGGCTGTATGATAAAACTAATGGATTATTTTAAAAAGAAACTCCCAACAATGTCATTGTTATGGTTGTTAGTGAAAAAGGTGGCATAGATCATCTTCTGCTGGACTTTGAATTGGTAAAGAAATGTCTACTGCCATTCCATTGTCTATAAACTGAAAAACTGACAAAGTTTCCTGGACAACCCAAGGAAAATGCTAAAAAACAAAACAAAAACAAAATAAGACCAAGTCGGCAGAACTGCACATGATGGTTTATGCTAAAGTATATCCATTATTTCTTTCTTTAGGATGCAAGTATGCTCTGCTACAGTGCCTATCACGATTAACACTGAATATTTGTGCATGGCGGTATTGAAGCAGCTGTCTGCATGTTTGCAAAAATACCACTGGGATGCCATGTACAAGAATCATGATCCTGCTGTGCCCCTTCTCCTCCGCTAATGTCTCTAGGGAAGAGCTGCCTTGCACAATGCTGACAAGCTACATCTGGTTTACAGCATCTGCAGGAATACTGATTCAGCCAGCTAAGGCCATGCAGCACTGTGGGTGCCTTTGGAAGATGGCACACCACCAGAGCTTTGGAAATAATAATTTTTTTTTTGGACTATAGCTTCCGTGATGGCTGAGGGATTCTAGGAGGGTTATACTCAAAAATATAACTTTTCCAAGCTCCGGGGAAAATGTAGTCCTTACAGGCTTGCAAGAGTATTCAGGTACAATTAATTTTGCTTCCTCTCTAAAGACTTGCCCATTTCATCTCCAAACTTGAGATTTCACCTCCAAACAACAAATCATTATAGTTAATAAGAAGCAATTAGATGACAAAGAATGAATCTTTCCGCCGCTTCCCTGCCCTTCAATCGCTTCCCTGCCCTTCAGTGGTTATAGAAAAGTTACTACCAATTTGCACATAAAACAATGCTTTTTAAACAGCGCTTAATAGTGCATTCCATTAGTCCAAAGAGTGCTCTTTGCAAGCTTCTGGGCAAAGAAATTAAATAGATGTAGTCTTATTAAATCTCATACCTGCCACAAGCCTTAGTCCTCTGCCAGCTGTTTCTATGAAGAACGCACTGAACAGCTGAAAGGCAGTCCCAAATTGTCCACGCTTGTGTGTGTGTGTGTGTGTGTATGTGTGAATATGAAGATAGATATTTTGTTTACTTGTTACTTATATTATTCATTTGTTATATTTATATCCTGCCTTTCTGCCAAGGTACTGAAGGTAGTGTACATGTCTTAATTCCTCCCCACTTTGTCCTGTCTGGTAGGTCAGGCTTTGGACTAATCTTCACTATAGAATTAAGGCAGTTTGAAACCATTTTAACTTCCATTGCCCAATGCTATAGGATCTTGGAGTTTGGTAAGGCACTAGCACTCTTTGGCAAAGAAGGGTAAAGATTTTGTAAAACTACGACTCCCATGATTGCATAGCATTGAGACAAGGTAGTTCAAGTGATGTCAAGCTGCATTAATTCCACAGTGTCGATGCACTCCCAGTCCAATATGCTACCCACTACACCAAGCTAATTGTCTGATTGATTGAACCACCTTAGACCATAAAAATAGTTACTCTCATTTCCAGGGATGCTTGCAACATCCTTATTTACAGTGAGTTATCATGGCTAAGCCAACACCTTCAAGGCAAAAGAATGACCCTAGCCTAATGCCGTTTTTAAAACTTGTCATAAAATGAGGATAAGGACTAGGGATCTCTCAGTTTGAAACTGCTTGACTGGTGTCATAGTAACTAACTGTGCCTTTAGCTATAGACTCTAAGTCTCCACTGGACATTTACCAGGCAGCTGGCAGCTCTACCTCCCTAAATATAAAGGGATGCTTCACGAAGACAAGCTAGGAAAACTTAGTGTCCAGCAGAATGACACAGATAGCCAAAACCCTTGACAGTAAGTTCCAGTTTTCAAACTTGACCCAAGCCTATTTTCAGTAACATGTAAAATGAACTTTCACTTTTAACCAAAATACAAGCAGACTTTGAAACAATAATTCAATGCCTTTTCTGGGGAGTTTCTAACTCCAGTGAAAATTTCAACATACTGTGGGTTATGAAAAATGCTCCTTGTCCACAGGAGTGTTGCAGATACAGAAACAAGTAATTTTTTCAATCCCCAACCACCCAGAGCAAGAAAATACATGTCAAATTATCGTACAATGTTCATTTTGAGGCACTTTTCCACTTCTCCTTATTTACAAAGAAATAAATTAATCACCACTCAAACAGTAGTTTTATTTGATTAATTTTTCTCCCAGTTTTTTTTTATCTAAGGGTATAAAAAACCTTGTCTATGGTCAGGATTGAAGCATGGGTGCATTGTTTACAGTTCTTCAGAAAACAACATCAAAAAATTTCTACCTTGACTACCAAAGTCAACTGCTGCAGTATGAATTCAATAACAAACTGGGAGAATAAAAGGTCACATCTGATTGGATTGGGCGGGGGGCGGGGGGCGGGGTGAAACATGACATGGTCTGGATCTATAACCAGATGGCACTCTCAGGTTACATGAATGCCCCCAATACAACTTGTGTAGCCGTTGGGCACTCCACACTCCCCAGATCACCCCTTCTCTATCCCCACAAAGGATAAATTATATGTCCTGGAAGTTTCCAGGTATGCAATTCCCCTTTAAATAGTTTGTGTGTGTGTGGGGGGGGGGGGGTCCTCAACATCAAACACGATGCCTTCAGAGTTTTCTTGGCAAGGTTTCTTCAGGGGAGGTTTACCATTGCCTTCCTCTAAGGCTGAAAGAGTATGATAAGGCCAAGGTCATAGGAATCATAGAGTTGGAAGACATCTTGTGGGCCATCCAATCCAAACCCCCTGCCATGCAGGAAAAACACCATCTATAGCACCCCCGACAGATGGCCATCTAATCTCTGCTTTAAAGCCTCCAAACAAGGACCCTCCACCACGCAATGGAGCAGAGAGTTGCACTGCTGAACAGCTCTCACAGTTAGGAAGTTCTTCCTAATGTTCAGGTGGAATCTCCTTTCTTGTAGTTTGAAGCCATTATTCCACGTCCTAGTCTCCAGGACAGCAGAAAACAAGCCTGCTCCCTCCTCCCTATGAATTCCCCTCACATATTTATACATGGCCCCCATCATGTCTCCTCACAGCCTTCTCTTCTGCAGGCTAAACATGCCCAGTTCTTTAAGCCGCCTCTCATTGGGCTTGTTCCCCAGACCCTTGATCATTTCAGTCACCCTCCTCTGGACACATCCAAGCTTGTCAACAACAACAAAAAACATCTCCCTTCAATTGTGGTGCCCAGAATTGGACACAGTATTCCAGGTATGCTCTGACCAAGGCAGAGAAGAGAGGTAGTATGACTTCCCTGGATCTAGCACTATACTCCTATTTATACAGGCCAAAATCCCATTGGCTTTTTTAACCACAGCATCACATTGTTGGCTCATGTTTAACTTGTTGTCCAAGAGGACTCCAAGATCTTTTCCCCATATACCAAAGTCAACTAAAGAGTTTCCATGGCTGTGTTAGGATTCAGACTATGATCTATTGGAATCATAATCCAAATTGCTATACCATGCTGGCTCTCAGCACATGAAAAGTACCTATGTTTAAAAACTCCATTAAAAGTATTTGTAGCTGTCAGTTCATGTCTGTTTTCATAGCTTCCGTAGCCCCAGGAAAGTCTTAGGGCAGAAAAGTGACCACTGCGGTCTTCTTCAGTTGCCATCCTCAATCTGTAAACTAACTCTTGTATAAAGATCTTTCTTGTGCCCCAAAACTGAGGATATATTTGAAAATTCACTCAAATCCCCTCCTCCCTCTTGCACACATATGCTCAGCAAATCATTCAGGGCCCTATCAACTATGATGTGATGAAACACATATTTGAAAAAAGTTGCTTGACACTTCATGTTTATTCTGAAGACAAAGGAGTAACAATTGCTGTTTACTGTTTACTGTAACATTGCTTTCTTCACCCTGTGGACTGCCTTTCCTTTACTATGAAAGCAAAAGGATTAAACACCCTTCTTGAAACATGGGTTTCATTTTGTGTTTATTATATCTTAAAATATTGTACAGCTGAGCTTCAAAGACACGACTGCAAAGGAATAAACTACAAATAAGAACTAGCCCATCCCCTGGTTAGAAACGAAATGTGACGTCTTGGTTATTGTCATTCACCAGATTAACAGAATCCAACAGGCAGCAAGTCTTTTTTTTCTGCAGTGCTCCTTGTAATTGAATCATATTAAGGATTCATTATTTTTAGTCACATTAAAAAGAAATTACACTAAAGACAACCACACTCATCTACTAAGGTCAGTATATATCTAAACCAGGATAACCCATTTAGGTGTATTGTATTAACCTTCATTCACAGAGCCAGTCTCCAATGAAATAACTGCATCCCATATATCAAACTCCCTAAACGTTGTATTCTCTCAAGATTAGACCGTGGCTGTCTATATCTTCTGTTGGCTCATCTAGATCAGGCATGGGCAAACTTTGGCCCTCCAAGTGTTTTGGACTTCAACTCCCACAATTCCTAACAGCCTCAGGCTTAAGCGGCTGAGGGGGGAAAGGAAAGGGCCTGAGGCTGTTAGGAATGGTGGGAGTGGAAGTCCAAAACACCTGGAGGGCCAAAGTTTGCCCATGCCTGATCTAGACATTATACATTCTACATCTGACATAGAAAGCCAATGTCTGCAACAGTTTTCAAGGAAATACTAATTCCTTAATCATTGAGGCTAAATATGACATATGTTTCACCTTAATTGCATATTACAAGAATCCTCTGGATTCTTATAGCAGAACCTCCCAAGGCTGTGGTCTCGGATCATGTATTGCTTAGAACATATACACCTAATTTCAAATGACTGAACCATTGCTGTCTTAAACTATAAATAATTTTATCACATCACAAAGCTATTTGGCATCCATTTTTGCAAACAAGAATAATCAGATGCAGAGAACACCTTGAATAGTCATATATTCATATAAGCAAGCACGCATACCTGACTTAATATAACTATAGCCCATTAAAACATGTGACACAAGTTTGTTACTATTTAAAGGTGCCAAATATTCTTGTATTATTTCTGATACAACAGATTAACACGTTTCCCCCTCTAGAAATCCAGAAAGCATTTGGGAATATTTTTTTTCAAACTCTTTCTCATATTCTTTTCTCAGATTCTGAGAAACGCCTCTTTGAATCCCACCCATGGGAGAAAAGCAAGATAGAAATAAATAAATAATAACAATAAATTCTCTCTTTTCCCCCTCCTCTTTCTCTCTCTCTTTTAAAATGGATGGAAACAGTGGCCCTTCTTCACTGAACTGAGTTTTACATTCTATTTTGGACTTCCAAACTACCTAAAACAAAAGCATTTCACAGTATTAGGCATGATGTTGTTGGGGTGGATTTGGCATTAGGCTTTGTCTGTTTTGGTCAGCCGAGTTTTCATTGACAATAGGTGCATCTGTTTCAGCTCAGAGTTCCTATTTCCCATCTCCTGAGGGATGCCATTGTCCTGCCAGACAGGACTGGTTTTCCTGGAACAGGACCTTCTTCTTTGGCTTTCAATCAATCACAGGCTGTACGATGTTATGAATTATGGGCATGGAAAGACACCAGATCCCATCTGGTCCTAAATTAAGCCACGTCAGCCCTGGTTAGCACTTGGATGGAAACTACCAGTGAATATCAGATGCTATAGGCTACATTTCAGAGAAAGAAACTGGCAATGACACTTTTGAATATTCCTTTCTTAAGAAAACCTTATGAAATGCATGAACTCACCATAGGTCCTTGGGTGATTTAGTGGTACATACATTCAAACAATACTTGGACTGATTTAATGGTCTCACCCCAAAGAACCATGCGAATGAGAGTTTTTTGAAAAAATCTATAGATATCGAATAGAAAATTCTCAATAATCTTACCTAACTATAACCCTCATCATTTATACCTAGCCTGGTATAAATTCCAAATATGTGTGTTGTAGATGTGTCAGATTATGTGCACTTTGTCAAGTTTAGAGGAACAACTCAGAAACCAAATATTCAGAAGTAAATGACTCTCAACATCATCAAATCATAGAACCATAGAGTTGGAAGAGACTCCGTGGGCCATCCAGTCCAACCTCCTTCCAAAAAGCAGGAAAATTGCATTCAAAGCACCCCTGACAGATAGCCATCCAGACTCTGCTTAGAAGCCTCCAAAGAAGGAGCCTCCACCAAACTATGCGGCAGAGAGTTCCACTCTGAACAGCTCTCACAGTGAGGAGGTTATTCCTAATGTTCAGGTGGAATCTCCTTTCCTGTAATTTGAAGCCATTGTCCTAGTCTCCAGGGCAGCAGAAAAAAAAGCTTCCTTTTGACTATTGCACTTTTAAATATGCTAAAGCCTACAAATGTTGATTTATTCATCAGATTGGATTTGTTGAACTAAGCTTGACAAAGGTTTAACACACTCCAATTTGGTTCTCCTTCCCTCAAGCACATTTCAGATGAATTCATGTGCCCTTTTTTAAAAAGTTCAGCATTTACATACTGACTGGGGAGAAAAGGCTGGTTTATTTTGACATCAACTTGTAACATCATTTTTTGAAAACTCAGAAATATCCCCAAATCTGGATTCTTTCTGGTAAGTCAGAGTTCTGTTTATTTTTAATTGTCCCAGCTAGACACAAATATCTTTAGCATCATATGAGCACTTATTTTTACAGACATGTGTCATTTGGTTAAAAGCTTTTTTTCTATAACAGTATGTGATGGGTGGAGACATCAGGTGTTTTATTTTAATTTATATATACACAGGTGACTCTATCTAAACTAATCTATCTAAACTAAACTAATGATTTGTTCTACCAACCTGTTCAGTGCTCATGCCAAAACCATCATTGTTTACTTACAAACACCTAAGAATAGATATATTTATTTGAAAAAGAACCACTGAAACACAAGGTGGTTTGGTGCTGTAAAAAGACATTTCTTTGGCAGAGGAAAATGAAAGCCAGGTGTTTGCTCTGATGCCAAAAAGCTCCTACTCCCATGTCACTAGACACAATATTTTCATAAAGGGCTGCCACCGAAATGAACAATGTGGCATTGCACCCCAATTAAGCCATTGTTTAAACATGACCACAACAAGAGGACAGTGATGGTTAGAACATCATGTTATATTTCTGTCTGTCTTGCTTATTTACCCAGGGCTGCTCTGAGTCATTTTACACCCTTTAGTGTATACAGTGACGGAGGGAAAACGCTTCTGGGCAACGCTACGAGGATTGCTGAGATCAAAAAGTACATAAATATAAAACAAATAGTTCAGAGATGAAAATTCAGTGCTGGGGTGCTGAAATCCTTCAAAAGAAAAGAGCTTAGTTTTCTTGGGAGCCAAGGGAGGGTATAATAACAAAATGCTTGTCATAAGAGAGGAGAAATGATGGACCGTCTTTCAAGTTGGAAACCTATATTTCCTTCCTGGAGAGTTAGCCCCTAAACTCAATGGGACTTACTTTTGGGTAGAGTTGTTTTGCATTGCCTAATTACTAAAGAAAGTAGGAATTGAACAAAGTAGGAATTACTTTTGAGAAAAGAAACTTACTATAAATCTCACAATTTCTACATTGATCCGGTGAGCTTGGCTTGCAAATTTACTTGTTCTGAAAAGTATAGAAATGGTGTGACTATTTTTACTAGGGCACTCTCCGACCCGCAGAATACGGTAGTTTTGCAGATCTGATGAAAGGGGACATGAAAGACAGAAACCACACTTTCTTCTGACAAAACTTTGCTGTTGCTGCCCTAGTAAAATGCCATATGTGTTTTTATAGGCACGTGTGTCTGTATTGCTGTACACACAATACATAAACACCATACACATGCCATCAGATGGTGGCCGCTCCCAACAAACACTAGACTGTTATTGCATTTCACATCCTGAACCTAAAAGGTGTCCTTAAGTGATCTGCAATGACTTTGCCAAGTTTCACCCTCCCGCATCCTTGGCTTTCCTGCATCTGGCCCTTCTCCCCTCTTCCTCCCCTTCTTTATATTCCTCCCCCAGTATTATGATTTGGAATGAAAGCTTCAAGAAGCAAGGTCTGAGGTTTGCTTCTGCAGGTAACCTAAGCTGCCACCTAAGCTGACAGCAACTGAATATACGTAAAAAATTAATTTCTTATCTACCTTTGCAGTGACAGGACTGAATGTGCTTTCTGCTGAAGGAGATAGCTCTCTGCTGACTCACATAAAGTGCCTTCTCTTAATTTTTAGGGACCCTATCCCTTGTGCTACAACTTACCTCATTCAGCAAGATCCCCCAACTTGATTGCCAAGCATATCTGGGAGGGTGGAGAGAGGGCTATGGGGGGAAGGGAGCAAACAATTGCTAGCACTGCCTAAATATCCCCTTTCCTAATGGAGGACCTTCCTTCTATATCCTGGAGTCCTTTTGTGAACTTTGAAAGGCCTTTAAAGAATGACAAGGATATTGAAGCAGTACTGAGTCACCTTTCATGAACTTTTCCCATCTTTTCATACCAACAGCACTCCCTTTTGACAGCCCTGCTTTTTAGTTCTGTGGTGTGCTGGTTTCAGTGCTGGAATACGGTCCTGAAGACCAGGGTTCAAATCTTTGTTTTAGTCATGGAAACCCACTGGGTGACCTTGGCCAAGTTGAAGTCTCTCAGCCTCAGAGGGAGGCAACGACAGACACTTTTGCCAAGGAAATCCAGTGACAGAGTCACTTTAAGACAGGCATGGACAAACTTGGACCTTCCAGGTGTTTAGGACTTCAACTCCCACAATTCCTAACAGCCTCAGGCCTTAAGCGGCTGAGGGGGAAAAGGAAAAGGCCCGAGGCTGTTAGGAATTGTGGGAGTTGAAGTCCTAAACACCTGGAAGGTCCAAGTTTGTCCATGCCTGCCTTGGCAGTGATAACATTTACTGGGACAAGGGCCCCAAATCCCCATTTGCTCCACTCCACCACACCAAAATCACAAGGAGAGAGGAAGAAAGCTTTGCGAACTCTGGTTTCCGTTGGTTGGTAGTTCCTAATGAGCCCTGCTTTAGACAAGAGGGATGATCCATATTTGCATAATCCTAGATTCTGCTTCTGGGATGCTCGTTCTGTACCACCCGAATCAAGGGGACCTAGTTCTGGAGTCACTTTAATCCTCAGGCAATTTCCATATTCAGGTGCTTTGTTAGAAGAGCAGCAATATCCAAAAGGCTCCCAACAGACGTGTCTTTGCTGCAATATATCTCTGTAATTCGCCCTCCCTCTTTCTTTTCCTTCTCTCTTCTGTTCTCATAAGGCTTTGAGAGAAGGGGAAAATGTGAAGGAAGGGAGGAGAGAGAGAGAGAAAGGCAGCAGAAGTGTCCCATAACCTGAGTGAACTGGGGTGAGTGCTTCTCCCCTGTGCTCCCTCCTCTTTCCCAAGGGGCTGGAGAGACAATGCCTGTTAGACAGCCATGGACCTCAAGGAGTTGTCAAAGGACTTTGTGGCCGAATGACTGGGTTGCTGTGAGTTTTCCGGGCTGTATGGCGATGTTCCAGAAGCATTCTCTCCTGACGTTTCGCCCACATCTATGGCAGGCATCCTCAGAGGTTGGGAGGTTTGTTGGAAACTAAGCAAGTGAGGTTTATGTATCTGTGGAAGGTCCAGGGTGGGAGAAAGGAGGTTTGGGGAAAAGACAATCTTGGTGGGTTCCTCAATGGAAGCATCGAGCAGGCAGCCACAGACCGGGAACGCCTCCGCCTCCCTTCACGGGATGTCTGTGGGTCTACGACCAGGGCCGTAGCCAGAAAAAAAATTCGGGAGGGGTTTTGAAAATTGGGGGGGGTGAACCCCTGACCCACCCGACCCCGGGTTCAGACCTGTCAATATCTGCTTGAGATAGTGCCTGGAGGGGCGCTTAATGTTTTGAGTCTCATAGACTTAGCATGGGGATTTGGTTAACCAGTTAAAATTCATGAGTAAACCAGGGGGTTTTTTAACCTGAAAAATTTCGGGGGGGGGTTTGAACCCCCAACCCCCGCCCCCCCGGGCTACAGGCCTGGCTCCGACCCTCCCTCTCTTGAGGGGGAAGCCATCCCTCGGGTCCCCCAAAGGGCCAGCAGCTGACCTATTAATCGCTCTTCTCTCTCTCTCTCCCCACCCCCGAGCCCGGCAAAGGGCATCCCAGGCTCTCTTCTGACTTTCCTCTTTGCAAAGACGACCTCCATCCCCGCAATGGCTAGACAGACACACGGGCTGCGAGCGAGGGAGAGAAAGGGCACAAAAGGCGGGCAAAGGGACCGGGGTTTCTGGTCGCCCCCAGCCCAAGACCCCCTCCCTCGACCCCACGTGGCACCCCCGCCCCTGCCCCCCTCACTTTCCCTCCGAGGCGCCCGGCGGGTCCAGAGGTCGCTCCCAAATCCACTCTTTGGCCATGAGACCCCGCACCCTCTGCCCCGGGAGCCCCGTCCCGTCGAAGGCTCCGCTCGGGCCGGACTGAAACTTACCCGCCATGTCCCAGCGCTTGTCGGTGGCGTTGCCGGAGCCCATGCCCTCTCTTTCTCCCTCCCTCCCTCCTTCCCCCTTTCTCCAGGCGGCGTCGGATCAGGGCAGGAAGAGGAGCCCTGGCCCTCGCCTTCGCCCTCGAACAGGGTCCGCTCCGAGGGACATCCTGCCCAATGGGGCCCGGAGGGAGAGGACGGAGGCAGGGAGGGAGGGAGGGCGCAGACTGGCCAGCGCTCCGGGAGGGAAGGAGGGGGGCGTGGAGAGAGAAAGAGGGAAAGAGAAAGAGGGAGCGAGGGAGGGAAGGAGAGAGGGAGGGGAGCCCGCACAGCGCCCTGCCTTCCTCCTCCTCCTCCTCTTCCTCCTCCTCCTCTTCCTCCTGGTCCTCCCCAGATGTGCTCAGCGCTCCAACCAACTCGCACGCTCACACCGCCCCCCCCCCCACGGAAAACCAACCAGGCTTTGGGGAGAGAGAGAAGAGAGAGAAAGAGATCGTGATCGTGATGTAATGGCGCCTAGTCCAATCATTTAGGCGCTACTTGGAGTTCTTTCTTCCTTTCTTCCTTTCTTCAGCCTGGGGAGTGTGGCTGCTTCTGGGAAAGCGGGGAGAGGGACGGGGGTGGGTCTGTGTCCTGTGTCTCCGGGAAAGTGGCTGTTGACACGCCGGGCACCTGGAGCAAGGAGGCGCCCGCCCCGCCCCGCCCCGCCCGGCCCTGGCCCTTCCCTGGCCCTTCCCTGGCCCTGGCCCTTTGGCGCCCTCGCAGCCGACCGGCAAAGCGACGGGCGGGCCTTTCAGCACCTGGACAGCTCCGCGCAGAGGAGGAGGGGGCCGGGAAGGAGTGCTGTCCGGCAGAGGATGGGGAAGGGGGTCTCAAAGTGACACAAAGCCTCCGTTGCGGCTGGGTGTCTCTCTTTCTCTCTCTTCTGCCTGGCTCCCCAGAGTCGTAGCCTGCTTCAAATCTCGTCTCTGCCCTCCTTTCAGATGTGGCGCTCCCAGGGACACGTGGCCAGAGTCCTAGTCCATCCTTACAACCCCAGAGTCCTAGACATCCTTACAATCCCTGGAAACGAGGTCAGGGCTTTTCCCTGATCTCGTTTCCAGGGGTTGTAAGGATGCCTGGAGAGCCAGCAGGGTTGGACTAGGACTCTGGAGACCAGGGCTGGAATCCCTGCAGGCCCTGGAAGGAACCCCGCTGGGTGACCCTCCCTGAGGCACACTCTTCCAGCCTCAGAGTAATGCTCTTCTGAACAAATCTCCTCAAAGAAACCCTGTGATAAGAGCATCTTAAGGTCACTTTAGGTCAGTGGGTCCCAACCTTTTTTTGACCAGGGACCACTTTGACCAGAGATCACTCTCCAAGGTTAGTACCAAAAGGATTATGAATAA